>NW_019268528.1:2251779-2350968 GCF_002738365.1 Cucurbita moschata
AAAAAAAAAAAAAAAAAAAAAAAAAAAAAAAAAAAAAAAAAAGAAACGAAAATGAGACACTTTTTTTCACTAAGAAACGAAAATGAGACACTTTTTTTCACTTAGGCATTTTATCAAACACCTAATAGGCACATGAGTCGGGGAGCTGAGTAGACATATAAATACACAATAGAATTCAAACATAAGGTGTTAATAACAAGTTAGTGATGTAATGTCATTGAGAAAGTACCTGTAGATAGAGAAAGAGACAGATTTCCATAAAAAAAAAAAATCATTTTCTTTCACAAATTGTCTATCTAAAAATGATGAACAAAGTGGAGGGGGAGCATTGGATTATGGGAAATGATGAAGAGGGTGTTTCGGGTTTCGGGGTTCCTTTTTTTTCTCTTCTTTTGTTGAAGAAGAGAGATTAAAAAATGGTCACATGATATGGGGATTGATGGAAATGGGAAAGAAAGCTCTCTCTCTCTCTCTCTAGAAATGAAGAACAGAGATGGGAGAGAGAGAGAGAAACAAAGAAAGAAACAGAGACAGCATAACCAAAAACTCAATTTTCAAGGCACCCATTGATGTTGATCTAGAAATGTGTTTTCTCGAGGGTGTTTTTTGGGGGTAAACATGGGGCGTTGGGCTTTGTAACAGAGTGGCCAAGAAATTCTTTTATCTTTCTAGTTTTGGGAAGAGGGATGCTGTTTTGTTTTGATTGCCTCAAACTGAACGCTAGTAAGTCCGTTAGGCTCCTAAGAATTATTCTTTACAAAGGTGTGGAAATCTCTCACTTTCAAATACGTTTTAAAACTGTAAGGCTGACGGTGATACATAACGGGCCAAATGAACAATTTTTGCTAGCGGTAGACTTAAACTATTATACCGAGCTTCGCTTCCTTTTATACCGAAGGTCAGTTCAGTAGGAGTGAAAATTCTTCTTAACTATCCCGTGCATTAAGATGGCACGTCTTACTAGAGACAAGATTCAATTTAAAAGTATTAGGAGTTTCTTGACCCCGAAGAACAAGGCTCCAAAGAACGTAGACGGATAAAACAACTAAATTTAAAAATAATATTTTAAAGCATAATTCTTAAAAAAAAAAAAAAAACATATGTTTAATCAAATTTTTAGACTAAAATAATATTTTTGTTAAAAATAATTGTAATTTTTTTTAATAAAATTAAAACCACAACAAAATATTCATTCCAAACTTTGAGAAAGAAAGAATCCACTTTTTCACTCATAAAATATTAAAGGAACTCTAAAGCAACTCCTTTATATATATATATATATATATATATATATATATATATTTATTTATTTATATTATTAAAAAATATTAAAATTAATCGACAAGGCAATTACGTAATTTGACTTTTTAGGAATCGTCCACGTGTATTTTGTTTTAACTAATAATATCGTCAAATCAATAAAGGAAATTTTATTTATTCAATTTCTGTATTTTTATTGCATATTTTATTTTAATTTTTCGATTATTTAGTCCAATGAAATTTAAAATATAAAGATATATATAAATTAATTAAAGAGACGATAAAAAAAATTTAAAATTGGAAAAATTTGAAAATAAATAAATAATTAGGAAAAGTTAGGAAAAAGGTGCACGTGCGAACATGGCTGCGGCTATGGTGAGCCTTTGTAGGCTTACGAGGCCAAGTGCTGCGTGACCTCTACGAGCCGCTGCTGCTGCCCAACGGCCAATGCACGCACTTAGGTTCACAAAGATTTCTACTTCTTGGCTTTTGTGCTTGGGACTTCGAAACTAAAAAGCCATTGTAGTTTCTGCAAGGTTTGATATATCTGGTCTACTTTGACCAATTCAGTTAACTTAGCTTCAAATTAGAAAAGAGTCGAGTTTACCGATGTGTTCTTGACTCTAGGCTCTTTGAATCAATTCTTGAACTGATTGTTTTCTTGAAAATCGATTATGTAATAGTTCAAACTCATTGCTAACAGACGTCATCTTCTTTAGGTTTTTCCTTCTGGGCTTTCTCTTAAAGTTTTAAAACACGTCTATTCGGGAGAGGTTTCTACACCGTTATAAGAAATACTTCGTTTTCCTTTCCAATTGATGTGAGATCTCACAATCCATCGTTTGGAGGCTAACATCGTCGTTGGCACACCGTCCAATGTCTAGCCCTGGTACCATTTGGTGTGCCAGTGATGATGTAGACACCCAAGGAGGATGGATTGTGAGACTCCACTTAAGAGAGAATGAAACATTCAAAGGTGTGAAAACTTCTCTCTAGACATGTTTTCCCAGAGGAAAATCCCAAAAAGGACAATATCGGCTAGCGGTAAGCTTAATCTATTATAGATTCGACTTTTGTCATAATTTATCCATGAATAAGATATTCTTTTGACGACAAGAAAATATTTAGGGTTAAATACGAAAAGCAAAAGTACCCACATAATTTGTGCCTCCCATGAGAAAATAAGGTCTTGGTTCTAACACGTCAATGCATACTCGACATCAATGGTCATTTTCCATCTACAAAATTTGAGAGATGATGTGATGTCGATATAGATTCGACAAGAAGATTGATGTTTTTCTATTTCGGACGGTATTTGGTGGTTTAGTGAATGGTTACATCTATCTTGTCTACTTCAATCAATTTAGTTTCAGATCGAAGAAGACCGAGCAGAACTAACATGTTTGGACTCTAAACTCGAATTGGGGTCGAGATAGTGGTTAAGTTGAAGGCATGGGTTTCAAAGAATATAGCAAAAAAAGAAGATTCCATTGCACAAAGGAGAATAGACTGACCCTTCCTTTTTCTATCACTAGCAGTGTCATCTGAGCCTCTTTAACCTGGCTGGTGAAAGGAAACTGAGTGGAAAAAAGAAAAAGCTAACCCATAAGGTAAATGGCTTTGAATGAGGCAGCCCCCCCACCAATAAATGCCACAATGAGCAAGGACAAGTAGGGCAAGAATGAAATGAAGAACATGGAACATTCAAGCTCAAGCCTATCGCTAGTAGATATTGTCTGATTTGATCCGTTACGTGTTTTAAAACGCGTCTACTAGGGAGAGGTTTCCACACCCTTATAAGGAATGCTTCATTCTCCTCTCCAACCGATGTGGGATCTCACAATCCAATGTATAACAGCCCAAGCCTATTGCTAGTAAATATTGTCCGCTTTGGCCTGTTATGTATCGTCGTTAGCCTCATAGTTTTAAAACATGTCTAGTCAACGACAATATGTAACAGGCCCAAGCAGACAATATTTACTAGCAGTGGGCTTAAGCTGTTACATTTTACAAAGCTGGACACCGAATGTAGCCTCCAAGGGGGTGGATTGTGAAATTCCACACCGGTTGAAGTGAGAAACATAGCATTTCTTATAAGTGTGTAGAAACCTCTCCCTAGCAGACGCATTTTAAAATCGTGAGGCCGATGGTGATATGTAACGAGCCAAAGCATATAATATCAACTAACAGTGAGCGGTTCAGTAAAAGATTCTCTAACAGCATAGAAGGAAAACTAAATGAAGTGATTGCTTTACAAGATGAACAGGAAATGTATGTACAATGTCAGAATATATGATGAATCTAGTCTAGCATTTGAAATATGTGGTGGCGGGTTAATTTCATTTCATTGTGTATTCATTTACCCACAAAATAAATATGAGCACATGAAAGAGAGGATAGTATGAGCTTGACCCTCCACAACTTACATATTAATTTGTGTCCTATGTATCAAGAATCCAACAGCTCCAGCTTATGTCAAGCATAGCTTTAGCATCAGGGCATCTGCCAACATTGAATGAATTGAATGAATTGTCAGGCAACATTAAACAATAATCCTCATCTCCAAGTTACTTGCAAATGATAAAAAATGATTTTGCTTTTGTATTAGTAAGTGTTTGGCTAGCGTGTGAGCATTTCAACTAATCTCACACGATAATTGTGAGATTCCACATCGGTTGGAGAGAAGAACGAACCATTTTTTAGAAGAGTGTGGAAACTTCTCTCTAATAGACGCGTTTTAAACACCTTGGAGGAAGCCCGAAAGGGAAAACCCAAAGAGGACAGTATTTACTAGTGGTGGGCTTGGGCCGCTACAAATGGTATCAGAGCTAGACACTGGATGATGTGTCAGCGATGAGGTTGAGCCCCGAAGGGGGTGGACATGAGGCAGTATGCTAGCAAGGACGTTGGGCCCCGAAGCAAGGTGGACTGGAGGATCCCACATTCGTTGGAGAGGAGATCGAAAAATTCTTTAAAAGGGTGTGGAGATCTCTCTCTAGCAGAGATAAAGCCTGACAGGGAAAGCCCAAAAAGGACAATATTTGCTAGCGGTGGGCTTGGACCATTACAAATGGTATCAGAGTTAGACACTGGGCAATGTGCCAACGAGAAGGCTGAACCCCGAAGGGAGGTGGACATGAGGCAGTGTGCCAGCAAAGACGCTGAGCCCCGAAAGAGGGTGGATTTGAAGGTCTCACGTCGATTAGAGAAAGGAACGAGTGTCAGCGAGGACGCTAGACCCCAAAAGGAGGTGGATTGTGAGATCCCACATCGGTTGAGGAGGAGAACAAAGCATTCTTTATAAGAGTGGAAAACTCTCTCTAAAAAACGTGTTTTAAAAACTTTGAAGGAAAGCCCGAAAGGAAAAGCCCAAAGAAAATAATATGCGCTAACAGTAGACTTGAGCTGTTACAACAATTATCTGACCCTACTACATTTAGTTGGCCAGAGACTACATTTAGTTGGCCAGAGACCACTAACCCGTTCGTTAAGAGTTAAAGACAAGAATCTCAATTCTCTGGTTGACAACAAAAGACCTATTTACATACCCAATATCGACCCGTATCTATAGAGGCACGACATTTCGTCGATCCTTCTAGATTGAAAAGGGCATCTTGTTTTAGCTGAGCATATTTTTCATAACGAGTTCTAGATTGGAACTGCAACGTGCACCGTTGTTTACATAACGAGTTTTAGCGTACGTACCTCAAAGGAAGAGCTGAAAGAGAAAAGTTTTCTTTGTTCATCAGTTGGATTCAACAACCAGTGGCAGAACATCACTGCAGCTCCAACAACAGCCAGAAGTGATAGCATCGCTAGAAATCCAAAATGCGAAGTATCGTTTGCAATTATTGCAACTCCCAACATTATAGACTCTGCTAAACTAGCAACTGAGACCTCAGTTGATGCAATGAGGTTCGTTTTCGATGATGGTATCCCGGTTTGAAGAATCTGTTGCCCCACGACATCATACGACATGTGTCCCAGCCTTGATAATACCTGCATATAGGACAATTAGAACGTTAAGGGTTCGGTAACGTCCAATACACAAGATGAATCAGGTCGTTAGATTCTTACGATCATAGATAAGAAGAAAAGAAGAGCGCTCTGCCGGGAAAGAGGACCGCTCCAGTACACAGCAACAGCAACTGTTAGAAGTGCAGCTTGAAATATTAATCCAACTGCTCCAGCCTGAAAAATGGAACTAGGAAGTGCATGAGACTACAATCAAAATATAGAACAGCATGGAATTACAAGAACAAACATAGAAGAAAATATAACCTTAAAAATTCCGAATTGTCTGACCAAATTTGCTGATACAAAGGTTGCAGTAACACCCATGAAAGCACATAATCCACTAAAACCGCCAATTATTGATGGACTAAGACCTGTAAGTTTAACCAACCAAAAGTTTCAGAGAGCAAGTCAAAGAATAAACATAATTTTTGCTGGAACACGAGTTCTAAATGGAGTATTGGTGTATGGTTTTTGTTTTTTTTCTCTCTCTCTTTCTGGGGGGAGGGGCTTTTAGTAGCATTGTTGTGAGATCCCACATATGTTGGGGAGGAGAACGAAATATTTTTATAAGGGTGCGGAAACCTTTTCCTAGCGGGCGCGTTTTAAAAACCTTGAGGGGAAGCCCGAAAGAGAAAATCCAAAGAGAACAATATCTGCTAGCGGTGGACTTGGGCTGTTACAAATGGTATTAGAGCCAGACACGGGGCGATGTGTCAGCAAGGAGGTTGAGCCTCAAAGGGGGGTGGACACGAGGCGATGTGGCAACAAGGATGTTGAGTCTCAAAGGGGGTGGACTGGGGGGGTCCCATATCGATTAGAGAAGGGAACTAGTGCCAGTGCGGACGCTGGGCCTCGACGGGGGATGAATTGTGAGATCTCACATCAGTTCAGAAGGAGAACGAAGCATTCTTTAATAGGGTGTGAAAACCTCTCCTTAGCAAATGTGTTTTAGAAACCTTGAGGGAAAGCCCGAAAGGGAAAACCCAAAGCGGACAATATCTGCTAGCAGTGGGCTTGAGTTGTTACAGTAGTTGTTGTAGTCATGTTAGAATCCATTAACTTTCTAAGGACCATGGAACTAAATTATTTGATGTAATGCAAATTTTCAACTTTCTAAGGACCATGGAACTAAATTATTTGATGTAATGCAAATTTTCAATGATTTATATGAACAACAGAGCTAATGGTTCTATACGAGGTGGGTGCACGTTGAAGCTACATATTCTTCGAACGACAAATTTTAAAATATAATAATCATATCAAGTAAGTCGTAAACATACCTTGTTGAGTTAAAAATGCTGTCATCAAACTGCCTGGAGCAAGAACAGCATTGAAGTAGAGAAGCACATAGGCAAGGCTAGCAGGAAGAACTGGTTGCTGTAAATACTCCATCCATCCATTTTTAATAACTTCTACACCCACATCCACTGAAAGCACAATAAATGATATCATTAGAAAAACTATCAGAACGACCTTTGATTAAATTACATAACAGTCTGTGAAGGTTTACTTATACTCTCAGCGCTAGGTGAAGTTACTTCAGTGGGATTGCCACAAGAAGTTTGCGAACATTTTGCTCGATCAAGAACACCGGTGGAGAGTTGGTTCGTTAGCCAGGTAAGTAGAACCTGATAAAACACGTGTAACAATTAACAAACTCATTTCTCAAGAAGTATCTGTTAGAGGATTGTTGGGAGGGGGTCCCACGTTGGCTAATTTAGAAAATGATCATAGGTTTATAAGGAATACATCTCCATTGGTATGAGGTCTTTTGGGGAAGCCCAAAGCAAAGCCTCGAGCTTATGCTCAAAGTGGACAATAACATACTATTGTGGAGGTCCGTGATTCCTAACATGGTATCAGAGTCATACCCTTAACTTAGCCATGTCAATAGAATCTTCAAATGTTGAACAAAGAAGTTGTGAGTCTCGAAGGTTGAGTCAAAAGTGACTCAAGTCTTGAACAAAGGGTGTACTTTGTTTGAGCTTTAGAGAAGAAGTCGAGCCTCGATTAACGGAGGCTATTCGAGGGCTCCATAGGCCTCAAGGGAGGCTCTATAGTGTACTTTGTTCGAGGGGAGGATTGTTCAGGATTGTTGGGAGGGAGTCCCACCTTGGCTAATTTAGGGAATGATCATGGGTTTATAAGTAAAGAATACATCTCCATTGGTATGAGGCCTCATGAGAGCTTATGCTCAAAGTGGACAATATCATACCATTGTGAAGGTCTATGATTCCTAACCGTATTTAGTTAGCACGGGAACGAGTAATTACCACGACGGGCAAGGACCATAACATTAAACCCGCAGCGAACTTCAAGCAAGTTACTGGATCATACTTGGAAAGGATAATGCCAAATAAAGATGCTCCAGCTATCTGCAGATTAACAAACAGAAAATCAAGATCACAAGGATCTGGAAAAAAAAAAGTTGATCTCAGAAGGCCCATTTACCTCACAGAGAAGGTCAATTCGATTAAGAACAGCATTAGCTTCTGCAAGTGCGATAGGTCGATTGATTCCGGCTAACTGTACGTGGAATTAGAACGCTAGTTTTAGCGATACATCTTGAATAACAAGGACACAAATAATTTAAAAATGAACGTACCAAGACGACCCAATCACGCTCCATAGCAACCCCCAAGGCTATTCCAGATAGCCTCTCTATGGCACCAGCAAAAATCAGGGTAATAAACCAAGGCTGAAGAAGTATGGATGATGATGCAGCAGAATGTGGAATAGAATGGGCATAAATTACCATTGAAGCAGATAGCAATTGAGCAGCAGCCTGAAGAAAACAGAGAAACCTTAAATTTAACAAAAACCAGACCATATTCAAGTCGAGTGTTACGGCTTTGGCTAGTTAAGTTCCATGCGTGCTCGAATATTTGACTTCTTATATTAAGCATATTTGAATGGACCTACCTGAACACAATTCAGGCAAGTGTATGCAGGTACTCTCGGAAAATTATCCATAAACTTCCCGACCAACGGACCTCCGACTATTAATGCAAGCTGTTAACACTTTTAACATATTAGAAAGCGTTTCTTTTGCATCGTAAATCAAAATGTTTTACCTCGACGAACAGCTAGTTACCTTTGTAAAGAACCCCATAACTGCAACTGGAAGAAGACTGTGATGAAGCAATGCAATGGCAGAAGGCCAAGCAAAATTCCAAAGCTGTTCTACCAAATTGCCCGCAATACATGTGGCGTATAAAGCTGTAAGATAGAAGCATTATTTATGGTTGGGAACAACCACCAGGATCGAAAAAGGCCTTATAGTTCACATCTACAAGTATCGTTGTCATACAAGGGCTGAAACATTCCAAGCCCACCGCTAGTGGACATTGAGATATCTCTAGCACTATGTAACGGTCCAAGCCCACCGCTAGCAGATATTGTCCTCTTTGGGCTTTCTCTTTCGAGTTTTCCCTCAAGGTTTTTAAAGAATGTTTTAGTCTCCTCTCTAACCGATGTGGGATCTCACAATCCACTCCCTTCGGACCCAACGTCCTTGCTCGCACCCGTTCCCTTCTCCAATCGATGTGGGACTCCCCAATCCACTCCCCTTCGGAGCCCAACATCCTTGCTAGCACATCGCTCGGTGTCTAGCTCTGATACCATTTGTAACAGTCCAAGCCCACCACTAGCGGATATTGTCCTCTTTGGGCTTCCTCTCAATGTTTTAAAACACGTCTTGCTAGGGAGAGGTTTCCACACCCTTATAAAGAATGCTTCGTTCTCCTCCCCAACCATGTGGGATCTCACATATCAGTATCAAAATTTCGGAAGGTTCTTACCGTACAATGCAGCAGGATGAGCTGGAGTTGCCGCAAGCACATTCTGCTCCCCCTCAGATAAAACCTACAATTACAGAACCAGAGTTGATTTAATTACTATCTTCTTCCATCATAAAAGTCAATTACATTAAATCATAGAGAAGGAGAAATAACCAAGGCAGCATACAGGCAAAGTTGTCAAAAGACTATCGACATAAGTTCGTTCGGTCAATAAACCCAAAGGTTCTGTTTGTAGAGTCAATGTATCAGCCTCCAGGAATCCAGAATTCAATTGTACGATTGAAAGTGAACAATCAGCTTCTACAGAAGATAAAGCTTCTTGAACATCATCTTCCACAGAAACTTGATCGAGTTTTACATCGGAGTTGGTTATCGAACATTTCGAAATGACTCTCTGAAGCCTGAAGCCAAAAAATTCCAGTAGAGAGGGATTTTGATCATAAATTCCAACAAGAAAGCAATATTTCAAGATTAACTAAAGGGAATTGGTGAGCACAAATGTTTCGGAGTTTGAAGATTGTAATAGCCTAAGCTCACCGCTAGCAGATATTGTCGTATTGCCGTCAGCCTCACAGTTTTAAAACGCGTCTATTAGGGAGAGATTTCCACACCCTATAAGAAATGTTTCGTTTTCCTCTCCAACCAATGTGAGATCTCATACTCCACCCCCTTGGGGTCCCAGCATCCTCGCTGGCACACCGCTCGCTGTCTTGCTCTAATACCATTTGTAATAGCTCAAGTTCATCGCTCAAATATTGTCTGCTTTGGCTCGTTACATATCACCATCAGCCTCACAGTTTTAAAACACGTCTATTAGGGAAAGGTTTCCACACCCTATAAGAAATGATTCGTTCTTCTCTCCAATCAATGTGAGATCTCATAATCTACCCCCTTGCGAGCCCAGTATCCTCAATGGCACACCGCTCGGTGTCTTGTTCCAATACCATTTGTAATAGCCCAAGTTTATCGGTAGCAGATATTGTCCGCTTTGACCCGTTACATATCGTGTAACGGCCCAGATCCACCGCTAGCAGATATTGTCCTTTTTGGGCTTTCCCTTTCGGGCTTCCTCTCAAGGCTTTAAAACGCGTCTGCTAGGAAAAAGTTTCCACACCCTTATAAATGGTGGTTTGTTCTCCTCCCCAACCAATGTGGGACATCACATATCACCGTTAGCCTCACAGTTTTAAAACGCATATATTAGGAAGAGGTTTTCACACCCTATAAGAAATATTTCGTTCTCCTCTCCAACCAATGTGGGATCTCCTAGAAATATACGAGATATGCCCATTGGACCTAAGTTGCCGTATTTTCATTATCTCAACATGATAAGAACATCAGTTGCACAAAGTCCTCTTTCACCAACCACGACATTCAAATTCCAACTCACAGGATCAATTGTTATATGAACAAACCGAAACATTTAGCAGCTAAATGATCGTCTAAGCTAAGGTATAGCAGACAACAAATCCAGCTGCACTCTAACAATTCCATCAGACAAGAACATCATAATGTTACAATAAATCCTTTTCGTCGGTCATAGGAATTACCTGGAGCTGGAAGAAATGCAAGCCTGATTCAGATTCTTCAACCGTCGGCAAGAAATGAAGCGATTGCGAACTCGAGAAGAATGCCACGATAAAGAAACTTCACGGATTGAAAATCTGAAACAGCTGAAAGAGTATGTCTGAGTGAGCGCGAGAGTGTAACAAATAGCCATGGCTGCTGCTGTTGCTGTTGCTGTCGCTTTTGCTTCCAGTTCAAGCTCCCAAACTTGAAGAGCCTACAAAAGGAGTTTCGCCCACTCATGCAGCCCCTCAAGCAAAAATCAGCGACTGGGTTTTATTCAAGAACATGGAAAAACAATTCCCAAAACGATTTCGTTACCAATTTCAAAAACCCTCGACTCAAATCCTGTTGGGTAATCGAAAATGCTTGAATTTCGAAGCAACCCACGATTTGATTCCTGTCGAACAATCTGGGTTGATAAAATTTTGTGGGTTATTGATGGTTTTGGGAGTGGAAGAGAAGCCGGAAAAGAGCCTTATCTTTGTACCGTCTGATTTTGGTTATGAATAGCAACCAGCGGACAGTTCAAGGCTGGGTGGCGTATGATCGCTTAAGGCCTCAAGTTAGGTGTGCTTTGGAGACTCGGGGGTTCGTGGGCCATTAGAAATTTAGCGTTTAGATACCGTAAAATGGTTTACAATAGAAATTGAGATGGAAATTAATCGGAGTTCGTAGTGGAGGCTAGCGCTTGATTTGATCGAGTCATCGTTCTTGAAGCTTTGTCTTCTTTTAAAAATATCTTCGCTTTTTTTTTTTTTTTTTTTTAATTAATTATTTATTTATCAATGGCTAGTTTTTTAATTTCACAAAAAGATTTTTAATTAATTATTTATTTATCAATGGCTAGTTTTTTAATTTCACAATAAGATTTTACTAGACTGATTGACGTCTAATAAAAACAAAGTTTATTTGAACTAAATTCTCAAATGGGTTGTATTGACTTTTTTTTTTTTTTTTTAATTCTGGTCGGTTTTATCAGAATCTTGTCCCATCTTGAGTAGACTTATTTTAAAACTGTGAGGCCAATGATGATAAGTAATGAATCAAAAGAGACAATATCTGCTCGGTGAGTCGAACTGTTATAGAGATAGCCATCATGAGCGGCAAAGTCCTATACAACTAGCTCATTCTATTCATGGGCTGCTTTGTCCGTCACTATTTTTTCTTTTTTCACGTCGATATTTTAATTGAGTTCAAACTCCGAACTGTTGAAAGTCAATGACATCATCATGGTTGTCACTATCTTCAGCAATGTCATTACATGGATCTTTGTCACACTTAGTAAACATCGGAGTTCATTTGTCCTATCTCAGAGAGTTTCAATTTTATATTTAATTAGTCAAATCTAGAATATAAAATTTTAATTTATATCTCATAAGCTAATTAATTTTTATTAAGATTTCAAAATTTAAAGATCGCATAAACGAAAACCTCTTAATCAGAAGTAGGGTTCGATTTTGCTTCCTCAAATGCGAACCAATCTTCGGCGGACAAATCAATGGCGTTTGTCGCATATGTTCGCAAGTCGAAGAATCTGGCTATGGCTATCCATGGTAAGAAGCTGGATATTTTCTCAGGTAACTATTCAGACTCTGCCACTTTTCATTTTCAGATTTCCAGTCTCGATAATAGAAGCGTAATGGTGTTTTCTGGCTGAATTCGATCCACGAATCTCTGTTTTTTTTTTTTTTAGTGGATTGGAAAATTAGGGAAAATTTTAACTAGTTAGGGTTGTTGATGAGAATTAGCTGGTATCGCTATCAGGTGGATCATCTGTCCTTTTGTGAATTTCTACTTTGTTAGGTCATCTAACTTGGTCTCTTTTTCATTTTCATTTATATTAACACTCGTGATGGGGTAAAGTGGAGCAGTTTCGAAGAACATTCGAGTGTAGTGTTTAGTAAAAGTTTAGAGGATCAACTTCAAAACGGATTAATTTAGTTTTCTTTTTCTAGCTTTTGTTGTTCTTGGCATTAAATTTGAGCACACACTTAATGAAGTTTTGAAAAAAGAAGATTACATTTTCTTGAAACAGTTTTTGGTGACTCTGAGAGGTATTGAAAATTTTGATACAGCGCCCGAAATCGTTAGTGAGTTCGAATGAAGCTCGAAAAATCCTCATAAGAAGTAGTGTTAGATTCTGCTTCCTCAAATGCCAACCATTCTTCAGCGGGCAATTCAATGGCGTTTGATGCGTATGATGTTTGCAATAAGAAGAATCTGGCTATGGCTGTTCACCATTAAGAATTTGGATGTTTTATCAGGTACTCTACTCAGACTCTGCCATTTCGCATTTTTTGATACCCACACAAAAATAGAGAATCGAAATCAGAAGCGTAAAGGGGGTTTTAGGCTGAATTGGATCCACGAATTTCATTGTTTTGTACTGATTGGAAAATTAGGGTAAATTTCAATTAATTAGGATTGTTGATGAGATATACTTGAGATCATGTGCTATTAGAATATAGTTTGTATGTAAATATTTTGATGATTCAAAGTTGGGACATTCCTAATGTGGAAGGTCTGATATGAAGTGTTGAAAAATTCCTTAAAAAATAGGGGATAAGAATCACAAAAAGATCTTAAGAAGGTTGGAGCATGCTTGGTAATGATTTTTAAATAGCTTAATTCATCTTTGTCAGGTTCTTTCGAAATATGTTTTTAATCATTTGAAACCAGTTTTGCTAATAAGAAAAGAGAAGAGAGACCTTAGTAAATCTGTGCATGAAAACCTTAATATTTCATGATAAGAGGACATATGGTTCTTTTAAAAGAGCGGTAATTACTCTTTTCAAGGCGAGTTCTAATCTGTGCTGGAAAACTACTACTAGTTATGTGTCTCCCGGAGAGAACTCATGTCCTAAATGATATCTTTATCTTTTATAGAAAGATTGAAGTTAATTCTTAAGTAACGTTCAAAGATATTGTGTAACGACCCAAATCCACCGCTAGCAGATATTGTCCTCTTTGGGCTTTCCCTTTCAGACTTCCCCTCAAGCCTTTAAAACGTGTCTATTAGGGAAGGTTTCTACACCCTTATAAAGGGTGGACTTTCACTTTCCCTTTCGGACTTCCCCTCAAGGCTTTAAAACGTGTCTACTAGGGAAGGTTTCTACACTCTTATAAAGGGTGGACTTTCCCTTTTGGGCTTCCCCTCAAGGCTTTAAAACGTGTCTACTAGGGGAAGGTTTCTACACCCTTATAAAGGGTGATTTGTTCTCCTCCCCAACCAATGTGGGACATCACAATCCACCCCCCTTCGGGATCCAGCGTCCTTGTTGGCACTCGTTCCTTTATCCAATCGATGTGGGACCACCCCCAAATCTACCTCTCTTTGGTGCCCAGCGTCCTTACTGGCACACCGCCTCGTGTCTACCCCCCTTCAGGGAACAACGAGAAGGTTGGCACATTGTTCGGTGACTGGCTCTGATACCATTTGTAACGACCCAGATCCACCGCTAGTAGATATTGTCCTCTTTGGACTTTCCCTTTCCGGCTTCCTCTCAAGGCTTTAAAATGCGTCTGTTAGGGGAAGGTTTCCACACCCTTATAAAGGGTGATTTGTTCTCCTCCCCAACCAATTCGGGACATCACATGTTGCATGGTTTGAAACATGAATAGAGTTCTCAAATTTCATTTTTTCTTTATAATGAAGCATTTCCGAACAGAAAGCTTGGAAACAGAAAAAGAAACACAAATCACAAAACAAATTTCCTATAAAATTTGTATACAGCTTGTAGAAGGAAAATATGAAACTAAACCACCCTAAACTTATTGACAGGGTGAGTTAATACAAGTAAAGTCTAATCATCATGAGTTCAATTATAAGAGTGTTTCAAAGGAGTTTGGGAATCCACCCATCTTGGTTAATGAAGGATTCCACGGAGTAGCTGTTTAGTTGTGAGGCTCCCTGCGTCTTTGCCCATGAAACCCCTTTGGAAGGGGCTGATTGCGTCTTTGCCCATGGAACCCTTTTGGAAGGGGAAGATCCTATCCCCCTACTATTCAACTCGATGTACATAAAATTTTTCCTACATAATGTAACACCAATTAGAACCTGACAATAAAATTTGGAACTCCAAAAGTTTTTTTCTTTTTTTCATCTTTTTGGGGTGTGAACTTACTCTTTGCCCCTGAAGTTCCAGGCATTCCATCCCTCTGGTGCTACCACGTTCCCCATGTTAGTATCTTCGAATACAACTCTAGAAAAAGGACCATATGCTCTCCCCAAAAAAGCTTTGCCCGACCCCATTATGGTGCATTGTTTAAATACAAATCCGCTCGGATCTTTTGCGGATTGTCGACCTTGTGCAGTAATGTATCCTTGGTTGACTTCAGGGAGAAGTCCAACATTAACATATATCAAGCAGCCCTGCATTTTTAGTCTCTCCAATTGTGTTATTAGTAGAACATCATCGTTATTAGTAGAACATCATCGCCAATGACAATTTGCAGAAAAAAGAAGTCGAACCGATTACCTCATAAACTGATTGACCATTACCAAAGATGAAATCTATAGCACCTTCAATGTAACAACTTTTGAAATAATGACGGCCTTTTACATCCCATAATGTGTCTTGAAATCCCTTGAATCCACAGCTGATAAAAGCCGATTTGTCCCCGTAGATTCTTGCAGCTAATGCTTGTGTATAGAAAGTTTCAGCACTTTGAACAAACAATTGTGGAGCATTTGCCAGATTGAAGGAGTTCTGCGTGCAGCACAAGCATAAAAGCAACAATTCAAATAAGATAGATTATGATCAATGATTGAACAATCAAAGTCTTCTCTGACTGCTTAGGTGTGTACTATACTTATACTTTTCATGCGTTTCTAAGCTTTAAGTTCAGTTTATAGAAGCTGTAATACCTGAAAGGTAATGCCTCTCACAATAATGTTATCAGCAATTGAACTAAATGTAGCGCTAGTATCTGTTTGTTGATGGTCATTGAAAGTGATAATTGTTGTATTGCGGTCACCTCCTTGTAGATAAATGAATGGTTTTTTTGACGTGATCGTCACCTTTTCTCTACAAATGACCATATTAGAACAAAACCTCACTAGAATTAGGCATATTCATGTGTTGTATTACCTGTATACACCAGGATTGACTTGAATCTTAACCCATTTGTTGTTGTTAAGTGGAACTGAGTCGATGGCTGCTTGAATGGTCTTGAAATTGCCTTTGCCCGACTTGTCAACAACAATGACGGATTGAATTTTAAAGTCAAGGGCCCTTGTAGAGTTTATTGCAGCATTAAAGAGGGTGAAGAGCAAGAGAAATGGAGATAGTAGTTGCATTCTTCTCGGTTCAGAATTCTTCTGGGTTGAGAAGGGAGCTGAAATCTACTAGTTGACTATATTAATAAAAATATTTGATAACTCGGTAATTGTCTCAATAATATCTTTAAACTTTATGATTAGTTTCGGATAGTTTGATTAATTTAGTCTAATTATTTAAATTAAACCCATGAAATGGCGACGATAATAATAATATTATTATGAATTGGCATACCTTATCAAATCTCTCTTCTCCCTCTCTTCTGCAGTCAAATGGGCACTTTGAATATGCAAATGGAACAAAAAGAATTCCAACTTTAATAGAGCTTAAATAAACTTAGTTAATTTTATTTCTATTTTAGAAAATTATAAATAAACTTACTATAATTAATTATATAAAATTATATAAATATTAGGTAGGAGTGTTCATATTATAACCTAATAACTCGACTACCAACTAAAACCATAAAAGCTGAATTAAGGTTAGATTATGTTAGTTTTTTCTTTTTTTTTTTTTCTTGGACTAGATTAAATTTTTCGAAAAACAAAAACTCAAGTTCAGCTTGTGGTTGACAGTTTTTTTTGGACGGGTCAATCCTACCAACTCGAAAACATGGTTACAATCCGATCCAACCTTTTTCTATTTTTACAAAGATTAAGAATATACTGTGACTTGTAAATGTTGAATATTTAAACTTTAGTTATTAATGAAATTTGTATTATGGATGAGTTGAATTTTTTAAAATATTTTTTAAAAAATAACCCAACTCTGTTTGAGGTGAATTGAGATATAATATTTGGATAATATATTATAATAATCTATTAATATTCTTTACTTCATGATTTGATTAATAGTATATTTTATTTTATTCTCAATATTTAATTAATTTATATTTTCATTATTTGTAGGTATTAGTTGGTAGCTTGTATCCTATTTAAACGTTATGAATATCAATGAGAATACACACCTTCGATCTCAATTCTATTTCTCACTCTTAACATGGTATCAGAGCACCGATTTTGATATTCTTAAATATTAAAATTTCTTCTTGAATTAGGGTTTGATATTAGAGCCAAACTTTAACAAAATCAGTGAAGCCTTTACTGCTGCGGTTCATCCATTGTGATAAATTTCATCGTGATAAATCCAATCGAGTATCACAATAACCACAACTTCCTGCTTTCAACAGCTTTCAAACCATCGCCATTGCTTCCGAATCTCAATCATTCTACTAGACCGAGAACTGTGGTTGGCAAACTCTTCTCGATCATCCAATATCAAGAATACGTTATAAGCATCTTCAAATTTCTCACCAAGCTCAAAACAAGATGTTCGTATTTTCTTTCACAACCTCTCAAGTGATCTAGAGCACCGATCTTGGTGTTATTATCCAACTTCAAAACTTCGAATGTTTATTTAACACATCCTTATTATATTCATCACTCTAATTAGCCAGGATATTCACTTGTTCCAATCAAATTAAATGGAACAAATTATCAATCCTAGAGCGGATCATTTATGCATAAATTAAGAAGTAGCTCTTTAAGTTCTGAGATACATCAAAAGACAGTCTATTTATGTGTTTTGCATCTTTTTGGGAAATTCAATAATTTCTTGAGAAGTCTAAAAGGCAAACCAATGTGTCAAGATGATCAGCAAAGAAAAGTTGGGTGTTATTGACATTTACTCTCCAACTTGAGGGAGAGTGTTAGATATAATATTTGAAGAATATATTATAATAATTAGTAATGGAATATATCTTACATATTCGTAATGAGTTAATATTTCTTTGTTTTATGATTTGGTTAGTAGTATATTTTATTTTATTCTCAATATTTAATTAGTTTATATTTTCCTTATTTGTAGGATGAGTTGGTAGCATGTATCTTATTTAAACATTATGAATATCAATAAGAATACACCTTCGGTCCGAATTCTAATTCTTATTCTTAACACTGTGCCACGTCCGTCTCATACTTTTTTTTTTCTTTTTTTAATTAATTTTTATTTTCTCCAAAATCCAAAAAAAAAAAAAAAACTTTAATTAATCTAATAATTCTTAATATATAACTCTAATACGTATAATATGACCTAAACTCAAATTAAAATTTTTTGGGACTCAATAAAGCTAAAGTTTGGCGGAACCTAAAAAGTAAAGGACTTCTCATTGCAATAAGAGATAATTTGAGGTCGTAGAGATGGAAAAGTATGTAAGTATCATTGATTATTTTGCAAGAGTGATGATGATCTCCAATAACATGGGAAGATTTGGCAGACAAGAAAAATGATAAGATGTATTAATTTTGAGATTTATGTCTATTTTGTATCAAATAAGTATCCAAACTTTTTTTTTAAAAAAAAAAAAATTGATAATAAATCTCTTAGTTTTTAATTTCAAAATTTTAAAAAATTAACGTAATAAACATTATTTGAAGATTGCAATAAACATTATTTAAAGTTTTGAAACAGTTTTCTAAGACTTCGAGAGAGGGATCGAAAACTTTGATACGTAATCGAGAGTGAGTTGGAATGAGACTTAAAAAATCCTCATCAGAATTAGTGTTCAATTATGCTTCCTCAAATGGCAACTAGTCTACAGCGAGCAATTTTCAATGACGTTTGATACATATGATGTTCGCAAGAAGAAGAATCTGGCTAATCTGGCTATGGTTGTTCACCATTAAGAATTTGGATGTTTTATAAGGTATTCTACTTAGATTCTGCCCCTTCGCATTTTTAGATACCTACACGAGAATCAAAATTATATATATATATATATATATATATTGCGAATTCGATCCACAAATTTTATTGTTTTGTACTGATTGGAAAATTAGGGTAAATTTCAATTAGTTACGATTGATGATGAGATATGGTGATTGTGTGTTGAAACTTGAGATCGTATGAAGATTTATTTGGAGGCCTTTCATCTTTGGGAAGTAATAGAAAAGAATTACGATGTCTTTCCATTTTTCAGCAAATCCTAGTATAGCACAAATCAAAGCACAAAAGGAAAAGAAGACAAGAAAGTCAAAGGCAAAAGCTTGCCTATTTGCAGCCGTATCTCAAATGAACTTCATGCGAATAATGTCCCTTAAAACAGCAAATGAAATCTGGGATTACCTCAAGGCTGAATATGAAGGAGATGAGAGGATTCGTGGAGTGAAAGTCCTAAATCTGTTTAGGGATTTCGAGTTGTAGAAGATGAAGGAGTCTGAGTCGGTGAAAGAGTACTCTGACAGACTTCTCAGCATTGCCAACAAGGGGAGATTGTTTGGTTCTGTGTTAAATGATTCCAGGATCGTTGAAAAGCTACTGGTCACTGTTCCAGAGAAGTTTAAAGCCACCATTGCTACTCTAGAGAACACCAAAGACCTGTCAAAGATTTCTCTTACAGAGCTTTTGAATGTTATACAAGCACAAGAGAAGAGGAGGTCTACGAGGCAAGGAGGGGTGATTGAAGGTGCCTTACCTGTTAAGCATCAGGACAACAACAGGTATAAAAACAAGAAAAATTTAAAAGACCAATCGACGAATAGAGATTCATCTGCCAATTATCAGAAGACAAAGGAGGAGGTTTGAAAAAACTCTATCCACTTTGCCGCCATTGTAAGAAGAAAGGTCATCCACCATACAAGTGTTGAAGAAGACCTAACGCCAAATGCTCCAAATGCAATCAACTTGGACATGAAGCTATGATCTGCAAAGACAAAAGGCCAGGTGAAAGAAGTAGATGCACAGGTAGTTGATCAAGAAGAAGAAGATCAATTGTTTGTGTTCACTTGTTTCTCAGGCAAAGAATCAAGCGAGATTTGGTCGATTGACAGTGGGGGCACAAATCATATAACATATGACATGAAATTTTTTGAGGAATTATGAGATACTGAAGTTAAGAGAGTGAGGATTGACAATGGTGAACACTTGGAAGTCAAGAACAAGCTATGAAGGTACAAAATTTATTCCAGATATTTTATTTGTACCTAAAATTGATCAAAATCTCTAAGTGTTGGTTAGTTACTTGATAAAGACTATAAAATGTTGTTTGAGAATAAACACTGCTTGATCTGAGATGTTAGTGACAAAGACTTGTTCAATGTCAAAATGAAAGAAAAAAGCTTTGCTCTAAATCCGATGGAGAAAGAGCAGATGACCTTTATATCAAGAGCTAGTGCCACTAAGATTTGGCACAAAAGACTTGGGCATTTTCATCATCGAGGTTTGCTTCAGATGCAGTCAAAGAAGCTGGTAGAAGGATTCACTGACATTGATGATGACATGACTCTTTGTTGTGCTTGTAATTTTGGGAAGCAACATAGGCAACCCTTTCCTAAACAGGCATGAAGAGCCTCAAAAAAGCTGCAGCTGGTTCATACTGATCTTTGTGGTCCTCAGCCAACACCATCATTAAATGGTAATTTTTATTACATTGTTTTTATTGATGATCTAACAAGAATGTGTTTGGATCTTCTTGTTGAAACAAAAGTCAGAAGTTGCGATAGTATTTTGGAAATTCAAAGCCAGAGTTGAGGATGAAAGTGCATGCTTGATTCAGACTATAAGATCAGATAATGGCAAGGAGTACACTTCAAAAACTTTTAACAGATTTTGTCAAGAGGATAGAATTAAACATCAATTGACAGCACCATACACTCCTCAACAGAATGACGTCAGTGAAAGGAGGAATAGATTCATAATGGAGATGACAAGATGCATACTTCTTGAGAATAGTCTTCCAAAACGTTTTTGGGGAGAAATAGCAAACACTATTGTGTACTTGCAAAATTGAATTTCAACAAAAGCTGTGAATGACCTGACACCATTTGAAGCTTGCATGTTAGAAGAGTCTGAAGATGAACGACAAGATGCTTTGGTTGATGATGCACCTGTCAGAGGTATAAGGTTGCTGTCTGATATTTATCAAAGGTGTAATGTAGCTGTTGGTGAGACTACAGGGTGATGCAAAAAAACAATCAACATTGGATGGCTGCAATGCAAGAGGAGCTTTCGAAGATCGAGAAAAAAAAACCCTAGGAGTTGGTTGATCGATCTCTAAACAGAAAGATAATTGGTGTTAGATGGGTGTTCAGGAAAAAGCTTGGAGTTTGCAGCATCTAAACAAGGAGGAGTGTTAAAGATCACTTGTTTTATATTTCTATCCGTTAGTATCTTTCTGTTAATGTTTATGATTAAATCTCTAGTTAAGAGTTGATTTAGTTTTGATTTGATTTACTGGTTTCTTACCAGATTTTTAGGTAGATTTGTTAATATCTTTTTATATTATTTGTATATATAGAGCCTTTTTGCTCTTCATAATAAATCTTCTCATCAACCATTCAATCACTCATTCTTTTAGTAACAAAAATTGTGAACTCAAGTATTAAGTTGATTTTAGATAATCAAAGACACGCTTGAGAATAGTCTTAAATAGGATAAAAGCATTTTAGTCGTTTCATAATCGCTTTAAAACATGCCCTTTGTTGTCTCTTAGAATTGACTCTCTTTTCTGCAACATGTCACAACCATACTATGAAGTGAATAGGTTGTGGTCCGCATGTGCAGACAAGACGAATGCCATGATGCGATCGGGGAGGACGGTGCATCATCTAACACACCAAAGGAATGTGCATTAAAGCTAAGATGAGGCATCACTGTGATGGAGCCGATGAGTGGACAAGAAGAACAAAGATAAGCTTGATGAAGGGCAGAGTAGGTAGGGCTCCGAACCTTAACCTTGAAAGTTAGGATTATGGAAAGAATTTGGGCATGTGGCTCTGGAGTTAAGTTCATCCATATGAAATATGAATGCAAAAGTTTGGTGTCAATCAGACACTGAACGGACGCTCCACGAGGTTGTATGGTCGTTAAGCAAAATCACGTCTACTCTAGGAAGATTGAAAATTCATTAGAATGTACCTTAGGGGAGGTATGATGTTAGCTCTTCATCATCCTTAGGCCTTGTGGCCTAAGCAAGCTACCCTGTGTCACATACGTGTGTCATAGTAAGGGTAAGCGTTGCGAGAGGAATGTCTCAGACGACTTCCTTTGAAATGAGTTTTTTAAGAACAGCATTGGACGGCACGAGCGTGCCATCATTGTGCTCCAGCCCATGTGACAGAGGTTGGATCATACATCCCCTATTCAGTACAAAGTTCGTAAATGATATGGCATGGACGGGGGAGGGTCCAATGCCTCGATAGACACAATGTTGAATTGAAAGACCTTGACCCCGAGTTGCGGCGATGTCAAGCCGAATGACTTAGTCTAGTGTAGAGGCAAGTCGATTGAGTCACAGAAGATTGTGCCTGCACGTGCAGGCAGCTTGTGTAGCAAAACCAGCTTGGATTCCGCACCAGTTATATTCGGTTGGCGAAGACAAACCTCGCCTAAGGTCCAACGAAGCCTTAAAGTTGGGCGAAAAATGTATATGGGGTTTGGGTTCCCCTCAAGGGTTGTCGTAATCGTGTTAAGATCACAACACTACACATTGAAATGTATGACTATGACACTAATAACATAAGTGGACGCGAAAAAGGCCTCTTTTAGCGGGCTTATGGTTCTTTTAAAAGAGAAAGGTAATAACTCTTTTCTTTGAATTCTAAGGTGAGTTCTAATTTGTGCACGAAAACTACTACTAATCACGTGTCTCCATGAGAGAACTTGTTAGTGAAAGAATGAGTGATTGAATGGTTGATGAGAAAATTATATTATGAAGAGCAAGAAGACTCTATATATACAGAGAGAATACAAAAAGATATTTAGAAAATCTACCTAAAAATCAGAAAAAATCTGATAACAAACCAGTAAACAAATGAAAACTAAATCAACTTCTAACTATAAGGAGATTTAATCAAATACGAACTGACAGCAATCTAAACAAACACGTGATTTTTAACACTCCTCTTGTTTAGATGCTGTGAACTCGAAGCTTTTTCCTGAACACCCATCTTACTCCAATTATCTTTCTGTTTAGAGGTCGATCAATCAATTCCCTGGTTTTATTTTTCTCGATCACCGAAAGCTCCTCCTCTGTTTGGCAAGTTTTTGGTGTTCTTCAGAGTAGTAATGGTGGCTTCAAACTTCTCTAGAATAGTGACTAGCAACTTTTCAACAATCCTGGAATCATTTATCACAAAACCAAGCAATCTCACCTTGTTGGCAATGCTGAAAAGCCTGTTAGAGTACTCTTCCACCCACTCAAACTCCATCTTCAGCAACTCAAATCCTTAATCAAATTCAGGACTTTCATTCCATGAATCCTTTCATCTCCTTCATATTCCGCCTTGAGCTAATCCCATATTTCCTTTGTTAGTTTAAGGGACATTGTTCGCATGAAGATTATTTGGGATACAGTTGCAAATAGGCAAGCATTTGGGAAGCAATAAAAGAGGATTTGCTGGAAGTGGAAGGACCTCGTAATCCTCTTCTATTGCTTCCCAAAGATCCAAGGCTTCCAGATAAGTCTCCATACGAACTGTCCATATTTGATAATTGTCTTCATCCAAGACCGGTGGAGCAACAGCTAAAAAACTAGATTCTCCTTCCATTTTGATCTCACAAATCCCTTAAGAAGACGGCTTTGATACTTATTGAATGGTTGATGAGAAGATTATACTATGAAGAACAAGAAAGCAATATATATATACAGAATACAAAAAGATATTTAGAAAATTTACCTAAAAACCTGCATAAAATACGGTAACAATCCAGTAAACAAATCAAAACCAAATCAATAAGGAGATTTATTCAAATAATAACTCACAGCAATCTAAACAAACACGTGATCTTTAACAGAACTCATGTCCTAAAACATATCTTATCTTTTACAGAAAGATTGAAGTTAATTCTCAAGTAACGTTCGAAGATATTGTGTAGTTTGAAACATGAATAGAGTTCTCAAATTTCATTTTTTTTTTCTTTATAACGAAGCATTTCCAAACAGAAAGCTTGGAAACAGAAAAGAAACACAAATCGCAAAACAAATTTCCTATAAAATTTGTATACAGCTTGTAGAAGGAAAATATGAAACTAAACCACCCTAAACTTATTGACAGGGTGAGTTAACACAAGTAAGGTCTAATCAACATGAGCTCTATTAATAGAGTGTTTCAAAGGAAATTGGGAATCCACCCATCTTGGTTAATGAAGGATTTCACAGAGTAGCCGC
The DNA here is from genome assembly GCF_002738365.1 of Cucurbita moschata. NCBI lineage: Eukaryota > Viridiplantae > Streptophyta > Magnoliopsida > Cucurbitales > Cucurbitaceae > Cucurbita > Cucurbita moschata. The sequence continues at coordinate 2,275,869 of NW_019268528.1, forward strand.
TTAGTTGTGAGTTTCCCTGCGTCATTGCCCATGGAACCCTTTTGGAAGGGGAAGATCCTATCCCCCTACTATTGGACTCGATGTACACAAAATTTGTCCTACAGAACGTAACACCAATTAGAACTCGACAATAAAATCAACAACTCTAAAAGCTTTTGTTTTTTATCTTTTACGTTTTGAACTTACTCTTGGCCCTTAAAGTGCCAGGCATCCCATCCCTCTGGTGCTACGACCTTCCCCATGTTCGTATCTTTGAATATAACTCTTGAAAAAGGACCGTATGCTCTCCCCAAAAAACCTTTGCCCGACCCCGTTATGGTGCACTGTTGAAATACAAATCCGCTTGGATCGTTTGCGGATTGTCGACCTTGTGCAGTAATGTATCCTTGGTTGACTTCAGGGAGAAGTCCAACATTAACATATATCAAGCAGCCCTGCATTTTTAGTCTCTCCAATTGTGTTATTAGTAGAACATCATCGCCAATGACAATTTGCAGAAAAAAGAAGTCGAACTCATTACCTCATAAATTGATTGACCATTACCAAAGATGAAATCTATGGCACCTTCAATGTAACAACTTTTGAAATAGTGGCGGCCTTTTACATCCCATAATGTGTCTTGAAACCCTTTGAATCCACAGCTGATAAAAGCCGATTTGTCACCGTAGATTCTTGCAGCTAATGCTTGTGTAAAGAAAGTTCCAGTAATTTTATCAAACAGTTGCGGTGCATTTGCCAGGTTGAAGGAGTTCTGCGTGCAGCAGCACAAGCATGAATAGACTATGATCAATGATTGAACAATCTAAATCCTCTCTGACTACTCAGGTGCATACTATACTTATACTTATCATGCAACTATGAGCTTTAAGTTCAGTTTATAGAAGCTGCAATACCTCAAAGGTAATGCCTCTTGCAATAATGTTATCAGCCATTGAATTAAATGTAGCGCTAGTATTTGTTTGTTGATGTCCATTGAAAGTGATAACCGTCGTACTGCGGGAACCCCCTTGTAGATAAATGAATGATTTTGTTGACGGGATCGTCACCATTTCTCTGCAAAATCACCATATTAGAACAAAACCTCACTACAAATTAGGCATATTCATGTGTTGTATTACCTGTATTCACCAGGGTTGACTTGAATCTTAACCCATTTGTTGTTGTTAAGTGGAACTGAGTCGATGGCTGCTTGAATGGTCTTGAAATTGCCTTTGCCTGACTTGTCAACAACAATCACGGATTGAATTTTTAAGTCAAGGGCCCTTGTAAAGTTCATTGCAGCATTAAACATGGTGAACAACAAGAGAAATGGAGATAGTAGCTGCATTCTTTTCGGATCAGAAGCGAGCTGGAATCTGCAAAACTTCGTAATTGTCTAGATAATATCTTTAAACGTTATGGTTACTCAAATGGCCACTTTGAATATGCAATGGAACAAAAAGAATTCCAACTTTAATAGAGCTTAAACATGGTGGTTAATTTTATTCCTATTTTAGAAAATTATAAACTTACTTTAACTAATTATATAAAATTATATAAATATTGTTTATATGACCTAATAACTCGACCAATTTAGACTACCAACTAAAATCATAAAAGCTGAATTAAGGTTGGATTATGTTAGATTTTTTTTTTTTTTTTTTTTCCTCTTTGGACTGATTGAATTTTTGGAAAAACCAATACCCAAATTCAGTTTGTGGTTGACATTTTTTTGTCGGGTCAACCGTACCAACTCGAAAATAATGGTTTCAGCTAGGTTGGAAACTCTATTCAAGTTCCTCCCGTCACTAGTTCAACCAACCCGAAATTTTAAATTGGTCTAAACGTTTTTTCTAATCGAGTCTGTATACATCTTTAATGGCATGAAGAAGTTGGATATTTTTACTAAGAGAATTTAGTAGCAAATATAAAAATAAATAAATAAATAAAAGCCTCCAACAACGGAGGCAACTAATAAGTTGCACCTTCCTTCTCGGTCGCTCAATTATAGGAATTACATGGTCAAAAGTGATTTACTTAGAGTAAGTCTATGTTAGGTGACGTGATGTGGTACGAAATGACTCATGTTGGTTTGCAACATCTTGTTAAGCAGTTTCATATAAAAGATCTTGATCCTCTAACCTCGAGATTGAAGTTTCGAAAGCGGCTAGAGGCTCGAGGGGTTACTAAGCAAAGGGTCAAAGTCGGCTTTGTTATCGAGACTACTATACTACTAAATAGCAATAGGCAAAACTACAAGGATCTCGTGCGGCTTTCTTTGTTCTCTTGTCATAGTGAGAGGCCTTATCCATCCGTCAATGGAGCCAGCTTTTAGCGAAGATCTGTTCGTATGTTGTATGACGGGTCACAAAATATAGTCTTCACTCTTAAGAAGTAAGGAATAGGTCACTTGACCATGTCCGAAGTCATCAAGTGTCGAATTCGAATTCTAAATCTTGATTCAATCTGAATCCTAAATATAAGTCGTTACATAAACCGTCCAACCACGTAAGCGAGTCATAAAATACATAAATATCCGACCATCGAGAAGAGAATCATAAAAGAGAAAGTGACACATCCCAAAAAGAAGCAAGAATCCAAAAGAGAAAATAAAGAAACATATAGGCACATGATTGAAAGTGGCATGAAAACAAAAACAACCACATGCCTCTCTTTCCCTACTAATCATTGCCTTGCATGAAAACAAATTTCTAGCTGATACCCCCACCCAATTAGTGCTTCCCAACACATCCTTCTTTCTCGATTATAATACTAAACTCGACCCGACACAAATAAATTTCTAAATATGCGTTTTTGTCCCGATATTTGAGTGTTTTTTCAGTTATGTCTCTATTGTAACGTTCGGGTGTTTTTTTTATAGTTCAATTCTCCCGTGCTGATCAATGACTACCTTAGTCGACGACATAGATATAGAGAGAAAAAAAAAAAGTCATCTACAATAACAAAGTTTCTAATTTCTGTGAGATCCCACGTCGATTAGAGTATGGAAACCTCTCATTAGTAGACGCGTTTTAAAATCGTGAAGTCAAAGTCGAATAATATTTACTAGTGGTGAACTGGGTTGTTACAAATGATATCAGACCCAAGTTTCGATCTTGAGATAATATTTGCTAGCGGTGAGTTTTGGCTGTTATAATTTCATTCTCGAGTTTCTTAGAAATTTTTATAATATTCGAGTTTTTTCCAATAAATCTTCATCCATTCGTCAGGTAAGTTTATCGTTAACCATTTTTGACATTTACCAACGATAAGAAACTACATCGAAATTGAAAAACGCTCAAACAATTCGATATCAAAACGTCCTTCATTCTCTGTTTAGTTGAAAATGTTTTTAAAGTACGATTTAGTATCTATCTCTAAAATCGTGTTTTACCCATTTGAGAAAAAGACCAATTTCTTCCTCTCTTTTTTTCACCTCAACGTTAAACTCGTAAGATAGTCAGCTAACATAGTTATCGACGTAAAACAACATCAGCTCGTGATCAAAACGTCACATATTCAAATATTAATAATTCGTATTAATAAAAAAAAAAAAGATAAATTGAATGGATAATTTAACCCTAAAATATTGTATATACATTATCCATATTAATGATTAAAGAGAGAAAGATGAAGCATTTTTAAATACAAAAGATGGAATTTGCCTAGCTTTGAAGACAAGACATGGAGACAAAGTGAGGTTGTGCATGTTTTTTTTTTTGCAAATAATAATGAACCTCATTTTGTTTTTCCTTAATCTTTAAGATTAAGACGTTTGAACACACCCACGAAATCGGATACAGCTTGGTTTAGGTTTTCAAAAGCTACCCGATCAAAAGAATCTAATTAATGTGACGAGTTTTCGTTGATTAGCTTGTATTAAGCTTTATCGGGTTAGCTTATTCGATTTTCTAAAGTTCTTTAAACATCTTTTTAGTTGATGTAACGAGCTACATCAAGTTTTGTCTGAAATCGAACAGAATCTCGTTAAAGTCAATATAAATTTTATTATTATAATCGACGTTAAGACATTGTGTCGTGATATATTTTCTTTTTTCTTTTTAATCTATATTAATATATTTTTTATATTTTTTATATTTTATTTATAAATTGAAATTTTGTTGATACAAAATATATTTTTTCTTTGAAAAAAGTAAAAAATAAATAAATAAAATATTTATAAATATATTGTGCTAATAAAGTTGATTGCTTGTTAAATTGGTCAAAGATTAAGAAAAGCATTCAACAAATCCCCACTTTAAAGTCACAAATAATTTAAAATATATAAAGAGACAAATAATTTAAAATAAAATTCAATAATTTTTTTTTTAAAATTTTCATATATTATATTTTATTCCTCAATTTTGAATATTTATTATATTGATTATTTACTAGTAAAATAAAGGACATAAAATAACATGACCTACCGAGGTTGGAGAGGGGAACGAAATATTCTGATCCTATCATTACACATTTTAAAATCGTGAGGCTGACGGTAACATGAGCCAAAATAGGCATGTTAGCGGTCGGTTTGGGCTGTTACACTTTTGAAACCAATTTAAAATTTCAAGTTGGTTGGGTTCGTGAGTGGCGCAACTCTAATAAAATTCACAGCTCAAACCCTCTATTTTCGAGTTGTTCTTTTTTTATTATTTTAAAAGTTCGAATTATTGGTTAAATTAATAACTAAAATTTTATAAAATTCAAATATCAAACATTCTTACGATCGTCAAATATTCTTAATTCTCATAATAATCTTAACAGTAGGGTAGGATAAGGTAGGGTTAGATTGTAACCCTATTTTCAGTTTGGTCGGGCTGACTTGACTAAAAAAATATCAACTTACGAACCGACCCGAATATTTAGTTTTCAAAAAATTCAACCCGGCCCAAACCGAAAAGAATGCTAACCAAACTTAACATCTATGATTTGGGTTGAGTAGTCTAAATTGAGCGGATTTTTGGGTCAACCGACAAAATTATAAAAAATAAAAAAATAAAAAAAATCAACCCTTCAAAATAAAACAATAATGATAACTTTTAAGAAAGGGAATGTCTTTTATGATATTTAATGCATTAATAATGTTTTAAATTAATTATATACAAACTTAGAAATAAAATAATATAAAGAAACATAACATCACATGGGTAGTAAATAGATTTGATCTCTTTAAAACAAAAAGTAACCCTCAAGAATCTCTCTATCATTTGAGAAATTACGACTATAGGTTAAATTTAAATCATAGGTTCAAAATTAAATTAAAAAAAATTAATAAATTACACTTTTAAGGTCATCGGAGTTCGGGATTGTAGCTAAATTAGGTTAAGGTTCTGAAAATGACAATCGAATTGGTCTTCGATTTCTTCCGCTATCTTATTACGGCTTGGTCAGATACTCGAGACTCTTGATCATTCCTTTTCTATTATCAACAATGTATAGCGATCAAATAGAATTGCTCGAGAACACTGAAGGATTGGACTCAAGCTTTTCCCCCACAAACTTTACCCCGCCTATTAATCGTATAATTATACTGCCACTATATTTATTCTTAAATTTTTATAAATTTAAAAATTAAATTATTATGTAAAATCATTTTAAATTAGAATTTAAAGATTAAATTATGAGATTCGTTTTTTTTTTTTTTTTTTTTGGGTGTAAATTGTAAAATAATATTTGAAAAAAAAAGAGAAAAATTACCGAAAGCAGGAATGGAAGATGTATATAAGCGTGTTTGAAGGACTCAGAACGCGTGATTTCCCGTGATTCTTTTAAACCCTCTTCTCTCTCTGTTTCTCTCTCTAAAACTCACTCCAAACTTCAATCTCTCTCACATTTCATCCTCCAAATCCTTCGCAAGTTCTTCGTCTTCTAGGTATTCATCTCTTTCGTCTTCATTGATTTATGCACAGATTTGATTGTCTTCTTCTTCTTCTTCTTCTTCTTCTCCGGTTTTCTCCTAATTTGAATTGTTGTTTCCTGTTTTTATTTTTTAGTTTCTTCATTGTTGTACTGGTTGATTTTAGTCTGGATTTTGAGATTGATTCAATTGCTTGTAGTCTGGTGTGGTTGTTCAGAATTGGCTGATGTTTTATTTACAGATTGTTGCTGATTTGTGTGGAGAAGAGACGGAATAGATAAGAGATTTGAAATTGAATCGGTTTCTAATTTTCATGGACGCGGAGGAATCGAAGAACTCGAAAAGGTCGTTGCAGAAGCCGAATAAACGCCGCCAAATTGCTTCGGATGTTAGTGCGGAAGGTAGAGAACGGAGGTGGAGAACCGAGGTCGAGCAACAGATCTACTCCTCGAGACTCGCGGAAGCGCTCCAGAGAGTCGGCCGCCTGCCGTCCTCGCCGCATGCGAGATCTACTATCAACGGACGGCTTGTTCGTGAAACTGCAGATTGCGTCCTCGCCGCTGCCGCCAAGGGGAGGACTCGATGGAGTCGGGCGATTCTGGCGAATCGATTCCGCCAGAGGCTCGCGAGACGTCGGAGGACGAAGAAATCGATTGGCCGTAAACCGTCGCGCGTGGCGGAGGTGAAGAACAGGAAGTTGCCGGCGGTGCAGAGGAAGGTGAGAATTCTTGGCCGGTTGGTTCCAGGTTGCCGGAAACTTTCATTCCCAAACCTTCTGGAAGAAGCGACCGATTACATATCGGCTTTAGAGATGCAGGTAAAAGCCATGGCGGCGCTGGCCGAAATCCTCGCTGGAGCTCAAAGGAATTTGCTCCCAATCTCGAACGATTCTTGAAATTGATAATAATTCCACAGACTCGGTAATGGAATCGCCGCCGTGGTTTTTTTTCTGTCCAATTAATTTTTTTCCCGGCGGTTATATTTCTATTTGTTTTGATGCTTCCATATATCTTATTGTATATGTTAAATTCTAAATTTAGATTATAAGTTTCCCTGAATTTTGATATAAATTGAAAGTTTAATTCCAATTAATTAAAAATTTAGAAATCTATTCCAAGTAAAATTAGATTCAAATCTCAAAATTTATAAATTAAATTTATAATTTAATCTTTTATTAAATAGTATGATGAGAGAAATAAACTAACATGTATATATTATACTATTCATCTGTTGATATGTTCATAATGTGTCGTATTTATATCAAAATGTAATTGTGTCGTGTCGTTTTAGAGGAGTGGACCACAAATTTTCATATGCTTAAAAAAAAAAATGGTATTGAAATGTGCTTGTGAATTTGTCTTGTTCTTTTTTTTTTCCTTCTTTATATCCCATGTTCAACGCGCATCCATGTGCTTCATTTATTCTCTGTTTCTCTTAAAGTCGATCAATTTCAATATATTTTTTTAATTGAAAATAAAAATAAATAAATAAAGACAATTGAATTGATTATCTAAGCGTCCTCTCATACGTCAATGTGTTTCCAGATATTCGATTTGAGCCTCAATCGATCCCATGAGAGACTGACTTTAGGGACTAACATAACATCATTGAGATGAAGAAAATTACGTGAAGTAAATGATAAAAGAAAAAGGGATTGTACTAATGTCTGAAATAGAGAGGTAGATCAAGCCATCGGTGAAGACGACACTTTTACTTAGGTACGGTGAGGAGGAGACAAATGTTGTCGGATTGCTCGTCATATGATGGATGACCCCAATGTAAATTTAAAAACCATTGAGAACAACGCTTGGAAGATGAACGTGTAATACCAGTTGTTTGATGCGAAGTAACACTCGAGTTGTAATGTTATGGACATACAATAGCCATGTCTCCTCTCCATGAATTGACATACGATAGCCACGTCTCGTGTTTTCATGAGTCTAAAAAAATGAACTAAAATGCAGGTACATTAGAGATTTGTAGGTCAATTCGAGATAGCAAGAATATACCGGAGGCATTAATGTGGACAACTTTCCTCCCCCACACGAGCAATCGTTAATATGGAAAAATTGTCACATCATCCTCAATTAAATAAAATGATGAAAATTGAGTATTTTTTAAACATTTGAAACTTCGTTATTCAATTTTGAAACATTAATGTGTTACGAGGGACTAAAATATATATATATATATATATATATATATATATATATATATTATTATTTTAAATATACAAAAGGTATGTTAAAATAAAAAATATATATATATATATTATTTTTTTAATAGTATATTAAAAAGTGTGAATATTTTTAAATAAGAGAAAAATATAATTTAACATATAAATAAACAATAGAAATGGACCAAAAAAGAAAAGGAAATGTAACTTTTAGCTTCGCTGTTGGTACTGTCAGCTAACAAATCACCTATCAAGGAACAAAACGTGTTCTAATAAGATATGCTACGTGTCACTTTATTAGTGGTGTCTGTCTGTGACAGCCGGTCATGATTAAAACTTGTCGTATTATTAATATATTTTAACATTAAATATGTCGCCTTCCTATTTACTGCAAGCACGCCAAATTCCATTATTTTTTCTATTTTTAGAATTATTTTTATTATATATTTATATAATCTATAAATTATAAACCATTTCAATTAGGTTAATATATATATTTTTTTTTAGTTTCTGTTTAATTTTTTAATTTTTTTTTAAAAAAACTATTTGTGGATGCAAGATTGTTTTTTGAAACGCCACAGGCACGAAGTATAGCAAGCCTATGCCAAGGGAGCATATCTAAGCGAGAAAGGGAGCTCGGACAGTAGAAGAGCTAGGAGAGGTCGAGTCTTTGGATGAAAATGAAAGACTCAACCCTATGAATCTTGCCTAATAAGATTAGAAGCGAGTCACTTCTGAACGCTTGTATTTAAATGATGATATAGTGTGTTAATTGAATTAATGGTTAATGATTTATCACAACGTTAAAATTGGCCCGAGCATAAGAGTTTATAAGTTAATATGTTAAAATGAGAGTAATGAGTATTCTTTAATCTTATAAGCATATCATATTAGTGTCTAAATAGGCACGATAAATTTATTAAATAAATAGACATAACGACAAGAATTTAAGGAATAAATTCATAATTTTACTAAAAAAAAACAGCGGTGAATACCTAATTCAAACTATCACGTTTTTTTTTTTTTGTCAATTAATTATTAGTTCGATTTGGACCATAGTGTAATTATTTTCCATTAATTATTATTTTATTAATATTATTTTTCATTAATTAACCTATCTTTCAAATATGCATAATAATTGAATGATTTGTATTTAATTATTACGTAACAAAAAAAATCTTTAAATAATATTATTGTCCATATAACAATTAAAATGTTTAATGCTCCGAGCATAACCGATTAAAAATAAATATTTTCATTTAAAGAAAAGAAAATAAGTATAATTTAATGATAATTAACACGTACTAATTTGTAAAGATGTCTACATAGCAAGACGGAAATGTAAAAACTGTCTCTGTCTCTGTACTTGAATCCTATTTCATTCACTATCTTTACGAAATTTTACATTTATTTTTACAGGGATTGAAACGAGAAGTCTCCGTCAAGACTTTTTTTTAATATATATAATAATATTACTTTATTTATTATAAAGAAAAAAGGAAAAAGAAAGATGCAATGATTAAAGAAGTAGACGACGAAAAAAATGGAGGCATCTACTCCACTTACTTTTTGTAGTGGGCCAACCTGACGCCAAAACCCACCTCTCTTGGGCCCAACAAATTGGGCTGGGCCCAACTAACTCAATAAACGACAAATCGTGTGGGTCCCACTTCCAGAGTCCTAGTCAGCCCTAAATTTAGCAATACAAACTAAAAGGACTCTAGGAAGCGGACTCTATAATAGCTAATTTACTTTGGGTTTCTCTATTTTTAATAAATTTTAAATTTTAATATTATAAAAGTTATTTTTTTTTATTTAATTAAATAGTAATGACAAGATATTATGTAAATATATTTTCAAAATGTGGAAACTATTCTAAAAAAAATTAGTGGTAGAAAACTGTTCGTATAATTCAAAAACCTCTTCGAAAATAGAGTTACAATCTAACACTATCCTATTTTTAAAATTATTATATTGAATAGTTTTCGAGAAATGGACCAACAATTCTCCGAACATCCCTCAAAATCTTAAATAAATAGATGAGCAGCTAATACAAAACAAAATAAATAGATGTACATTCAATTTGACATCTAGACTAACCCAACCCAAACTATAAGGATTGGGTTGGGTTGGATTAGCTTTTCGAGTTGGTTTGGGTTCATTTTTCTAAACCCAAACTGACTCGGTTTGGTTTGGGTTCATATTTCATAAGATTTAAGCATGTACTCATTTTTATGTCCAATAATTTTTCATTTATTTATAAAATTGATTAATTATCGTTAAATCTAGAAAAAAAAATCAATAGATAAGGAGTTAAAGTAGAAATTACAGCCGATCAAACAAAAACAAAACTTAAATATTAAGGACTAACAGATAAATACCAAAACTAGAGCTCATAGCTACCATCACATTGAACCGAGAAGTATTTCTAAGTAGTTGGCTAAGTAGTTGGGATGGTACGAAAAGTGTAGCATGATAGTGAAACTCTATTAATATAATGTAACACAATTTCATTTTTTTTTTAGTCTAACAAATAAAAAGACATGTAGATTTAAACTTTTTAATTCAGGAAAAAAAAATATTATTTATCGTTGAAATAAATTCATATGGTTCATATGAAAGTTTAGCATAATCAATAATATTAAATAGAGACTACAAAATTATTTAATTAAATAGACATAAAATAAAAAATTCAAAAGCCATTGGATATTCAAATGGTCAAAATTATTCTTAAATAATAGTACATTTAAAAATTAAGAAAAAAAAATTAAGTCCATTTTAATTTAAAAAAAAATGATAAATTATTTTTTAAAATACGTGAAGTTTCACATTTTCGATTTTTTTTTTTTTTTTCGAGGAATTGATGTATTTCTGTTAAGAATATACAAAGAATGCAATATAAATCCAGGAACTGAAACATTTGAATTTCAAAATTTTAAAAATAAGTATATACAACGACATGAACATTCTACAAAAAGCCCTAACAAAAATGACTACTGATTTGAGGAAGATTAAGCAATTTAGGTCTCGTACTAATTACGGTCCCACTCACAAATTCAACAAAATTTCATCAACAATAGAGTGTAGAAAACGAAGAGGAAATCGATGAACTAAGTTAAAGAAAAGGAATCTCAGATTGAGTGCTAGAATGATTCGTTCTTACCAGTCAATTCTCTATGTAATGCGCCTTCTTCGCCGCCAAGAAAGCGACTACGTATTGGAAATGGAATCAATCGCCGGCTGGAAGATGAGTACGGATTATAAGTTGCAGCCGTAGAAGACGAAGAAGAAGCCGATCATGGAGACTAAGGCGACGGATTCGAAGGCGGTCGTGACGGACCAGACGAGGTCGTCGACGATCGGAAGGCTGAGATGGCCGTGAGGCCAGCGGCGGAACCAAGCGAAACTCCAATTCCATGAGAAGAGCGAGGCGAGGACGTTGCCGCTCCTTCGTCTTCCTGAAACTCTGGCGAGATTATAGAGAGTCTGTGGGGGTTATAAAACTAAGCAGAGGGTGGGAGTTATTCGGTGCGACCGTGTCTAGAGAAAAATTGGTGCGACCTATCTCACTTGTCGCCCAAGTTTCAAAATTCAATTATCACCTTAAAAAAATCGTAAAATTATTAGGAGGTTGGATACTTTTATTAATTAATCTATTAATATTTTTATAGATAAAATTGATTTTTAGTCATTTATCGTGTAGGGGTGTACATTCAACCCAACAATCCGGACCAACCCAACCGAAACTATAAGGGTTGGGTTGCATTGGATTAGCATTTCGGGTAGGATTGGGTTCAATTTCATGAACCTGAACTAAATCAATTCGGTTTCGGTTTCAGGTTCATGGGGCAAAACCTTCGAATTGACTCAAAAATTTCGGGTTGGGTTGTGAAAAATTTCGAGTTGGGTTGAGTTACCAATCCAACCAACCTGAACTTTTGGGTTGGGTCAAAAAAATCCCCAACCCAACCCAACCCGGACGATGTACACCGCTGCTATCATGTCCCTAAGATTTCTAAAAAGATACTTGATCTCACTTATGAGTGGGCTATGAACTTCTTTATACGATCAAAGCATGAGGGCTCGTTGTGCATTTGTATGATTTGGGGAAGCACGTTGCTTGGTATGGTTCAATTATACTTCGTATTTGAGTGAGTTTTACAAGTCTACTGGATTAGAAGTTTCTCAAGCTCAATCATTTACTTTTATAGTTAGAGACCAATGTCTTGAGCTAACATTGGATTGGCTCAATGACCTACTTGTAACGGCTCAAGCCCACCGCTAGCAAATATTGTCCTCTTTGGATTTTCCCTTTCGAGCTTCCTTTCAAGGTTTTTAAAAAACATCTACTAGGGAGAGGTTTCCACACTCGTAGAAAAGAATGTTTTTTGTTCTCTACTCTTACAGATGTGGGATCTCACACAACTAGTTTAAGTAAATATCTAACACGTTCTCTAACCAGAGAAGTTCTTTTTTTAGAGGACTTATACAGTCGATTTTATGGACTTTACCATATAGGAGGTTTTTGTATCACAACGATTAAACATGCGCGCACGAACGACGTGTGTGGTCGAACAAGCTTGAATTCTGCACAAGTGATTTCAATTTACGAAGGCAAACTTTGTCTAAGGTCCAATGAAACCATAAATCCGGTGAAAATATGAATAAAGCTTGAGTTCTCTCTTAAGGCTTATCGTGAGCGTGTCAAGATCACGATTCTACATGGTTGAAGAAGTACGACCTTGATAAGAACATAATCTTATGTCAAAAGTGACTAAGAAAGACTTAAAAGATTGAAAATCACTATCTATATTAACAAGACGCACCTTCTTTTTTGGTGACTTAATCATAAAACCTTCATGGTTGAGCATGTTTTACTTGGAGCAGTTTTATATCGAATGATTTCCTAAGAATTTTCATGTGATACATGTGAGTGAGGACTCGTGTTGGTCTGCAAGGATAGTCTTTGTTGAACACAACTTTGTGGGAAACACTCGCACACTTTATTAAAGACCAATCGATAAGAGATTTACAAAACACTCGGTAGAAACTACACTTTGTATTCCTTGTGATTTCTGATGAACTAATAGCAGAGAAGTATTTATATTAGAGTTAACCCTACTCGGCTACTGATATATTTTAACTGTCTTCACTCTCAAGGAGCTGGGAGTAGGTTCACTCTTGACTTAACCATATTGGGCTACTGATATATTTTAACGGTCTTCACTCTCAAGGAGATGGGAGTAGGTAATCTGACCATATCACAGGGGATGTAGTGGAATGTCCGGACTATTAGGTGCCGAATTCCAATTATAAACTTTCAAAAAAGTTTTTTTTTTTTTAAAAAATGTCATAACAGCTAGTTTTGGATAGAAAACGTTAATATTTTGTTTAAAAAATACTATTAAACTTTTAAAACAGTTTAAAAATACATTTTAAAAATTGTACGAGAGGTATGTGAGTGAAGACAAAATATGCTGAAATAACTCGTGTTGGTCTGTAAGATAGTTTTCACTCTAAAAAAGCTAGGAGTAGGTAACCCGACCATGCCGCAAGAGATGCAATGAAATATCGAGGCTATTAGAGGCCAAATTTGAATTATAAATTTTTTTAGAAAATATTATACTTGTTAAATTTAGATAGAAACGGTTAATATTTTGTTTTAAAAAATACATTTTTAATCTATATATATATATTAATTAGAAGTTGAAGGATTTTAATAACTGAAAATTTGAAATAAAGTAATAAATAGTTATCTATGTAAGGATTTGAATAGCGAAGAACTAAAAAAATGGGAAAGTAGGAAGAGAAACAAAACAAATTCAAAAGAATTTGACTGTTGGGCTGTTCTTGTTTCCTCCAAAGTCTCAACAAATCCATCAACAATTCATCAATCCATCCACCAAATCGCCAACCAGAGACTGCCCATTTCCCTCACACACACACACACACACACACACACCAACACCTCAATATTTCAATCCCACACGCTCCCTGTTCTAATTTTAACTCTTTTTCCTCATCGAAGAACAACCCACTTCGCCGCCCGCAATGTCTCTGCGACCCACCACGCGAACCGATGTCCGCAAGAAGTCTTACAAGACCGGCGTCGATGCCGATGAGGCTAGAAGGAGAAGAGAGGATAATCTGGTCGAGATCAGGAAGAACAAGCGTGAGGATAGCTTGCTTAAGAAGAGGAGAGAAGGGCTTCTTTTGCATTCCCAGCAATTGCTCGATGCTGCTCAGATTGCCGCCGCCGCCGAGAAGCGTGTATGGTTTTACTTGGTTTCTTTTGTTTTGATCGTGTTTTTTTTATTTTTTTATGTGGGGTTCTTTGATTTGCTTTGTTTCTATTTGGGTTACTGCGCAATTTGGATTCTGATTCGTAGGTTTTACCAAATCTGATTCCTAATTCAATGAAAGGTTCTGCTGTCAATTAATGACAATGTGGATAACCATAATTCTTTCGATCTGATTTATGTTTGGTTCAGCTGGAGAGTATTCCCGTGTTGGTACAAGGGGTGTGGTCTGCTGATACAGCAGGGCAGCTGGAAGCTACTACGCAATTTAGAAAGCTATTATCTATTGGTAAGAGTGTTGTTTAAATAACTGAAAATTTTGTGGGATTGTTGGGAGAGAGTCCTACGTTGGTTAATTCAGGGAATGACTATGAACTTTGAAGTAAGGGATATATCTCCGTTGGTATGAGGTCTATTGCTCAAAGTGGACAATATCATATCATTGTGGAGAGTCGTGATTCCTAACATGGTACTAGAGCCATGTCAATAGAATCCTCAAATGTCGAACATTGTTCGAGGACTCTAGAGAAGGAGTCGAGCCTCACTTGAGGGGAGGCTGTTCGAGGGCTCCATAGGCCTCAGGGGAGGCTCTGTAGTGTACTTTGTTCGAGGGGAGCATTGTTGAGGATTGTTGGGAGGGAGTCCCACATTGGCTAATTTAGGGAATGATCATGAGTTTATAAGTAAGGAATACATCTTTATTGGTATATGCTCAAAGTGGACAATATCATACCATTGTGGAGAGTCGTGATTCCTAACAAATGTTTCCTTCTTGTTCTACATCGAACGTGGTTCAGTCTTGATTTGAGTTTATGTGCAGAGCGGAGTCCCCCAATTGATGAAGTAATCAAAGCTGGTGTCATTCCCAAGTTCGTCGAGTTTCTTGGAAGGCATGATCTACCTCAGTTGCAAGTTGGATTCCTTGAAACATTTTGTTTTTCCTTTTGGTTTTAATTGAATGATTTGAAGATATCCATATGATTTATGATTTCAATGGATGCAGTTTGAAGCTGCTTGGGCCTTGACCAATATTGCATCTGGAACATCGGAGCATACACGAGTTGTCGTTGACCATGGTGCTGTCCCTATTTTTGTACAGCTTTTGAGCTCGGGCAGTGACGATGTCAGGGAGCAGGTTGGCACTGATTCTTTCCTTTTTATCGTCTTCTTTTTATAGATGGCAGTTGCTTTTCATTAGGCGTCGTGAACTGAGGTCGAAGCGTTTCTGACTAACGGAGGTTATTATACATAGGCACGTAGTTCGGTTGGTGAAGACCTGTAAAGGGTAATAACTAAAGAAAAGAGCTTGTGAGAATATTCCATTTGTAGGCCAAAAGAGCGAATGGACACAAACAGTTAACTATGTCCCTATGAGTGTCTTTGAACATTCTTCTGTTTCTTTCTTTTCAGTGACAGTCAATGATTTCACTATCATCGTGTTTTTATGGTAGAATCATGGTAGACGTTTTTTGTGAGATTCCTCATCGGTTAGGGAGGAGAACAAAGCATTCTTATAAGGGTGTGGAAACCTTTCCCTAGTCGATGCGTTTTAAAACCTTGAGGGGAAGCCCATAAGGAAAAATCCAAAAAGGACAATATCTGCTAACGGTAGGCTTGAGTTGTTACAAATGGTATCAGAGCCAGACATCGAACGATGTGCCAGTGAAGAGGCTGAGCCCCGAAGGGGGTGGACTAGGGGATCCCACATCGATTGCAGAAGGGAATGAGTGCCAGCAAGGACGCTGGACCCCGAAAGGGGGTGGATTGTGAGATCCCACATCGGTTAGAGAGTTGAATAAAGCATTCTTTATAAGGGTATGGAAACCTTTTCCTAGTAGACGCGTTTAAAATGTGGTGACTGACTCGCTAGCACACCATCAAGTGACTGGCTGGCTTTGATAGCATTTGTAGCTGCCCAAGTCTACCGCTAACAAATATTGTTCGTTTTGACCCGTTACGTATCGCCGTCAGCTTCACAGTTTCAAAACGTGTCTGCTAGGGAGAAGTTTCTACACTCTTATAAGAAACGCTTCGTTCTCCTCTCCAACCAACGTGGGATCTCTGACTTAGTTGAAATTTTCATTTAACACTCTTTTGTCACTGTAAAATATAATTGCACGTTTTCCTTGACCGCACGTTTTTGTATGGAGATTCTCCATTTGAACACTACTATTACTTGATTGTTTATTGCTATTGTTTCCTTTTTCTTGCACAGGCTGTGTGGGCCTTGGGTAATGTTGCAGGTGACTCTCCAAGTTGTAGAGATCTTGTTCTTAGCCATGGTGCACTAATGCCATTACTCGCCCAACTAAACGAGCACTCAAAATTATCCATGCAAAGGAATGCAACATGGACTTTATCTAATTTCTGTCGCGGGAAGCCCCCGACTCCCTTCGAGCAGGTTTATATCTTGGTTGACCATTCGGATTCATGAGTCGACATTGAGTTTCTTCTCACATTTACTTCTAATATCTTGCACTCACTCAGGTGAAACCTGCTTTACCAGTTCTCAGACAACTGATTCACTTGACTGATGAAGAAGTTCTAACAGATGCCTGCTGGGCTCTCTCCTACCTTTCAGATGGTCCAAATGAAAAAATTCAGGCTGTAATAGAAGCAGGAGTCTGCCCAAGACTTGTGGAGCTTCTACTGTAAGCTCCTAGATCTTAAAAGCTCTCAATTAAGCATTTTTTGATAACATTGGTGTCAGCCTCTCCTTGCCTGTCTAAGGCGTACCTCGAGAGGATGTGTGATATCCCACATCGGTTGGGGAGGAGAACGAAACACCCTTTATAAGGGTGTGGAAACCTCTCCCTAGAAGACGTGTTTTAGAAACCTCGAGGGGAAGTTTGAAAGGGAAAGCCCAAAGAGGACAATAGGTATCAGAGCCAGACACTGAGTGATGTGCCAGCGAATAGGCCCTTCCCCGAAGGGGAGTAGACACGAGGTGGTGTGCCAGTAAGGACGCGGGGCTCTAAAGGGGGATGAATTTGGCTGGGGTCCTACATCGACATGAGAAAGGAACGAGTGCCAGCGAGGATGCTGGGCCCTGAAGGGGGGTGGATTGCAATATCCCACATCGGTTGGGGAGGAGAACGAAACACAAGGGTGTGGAAACCTCTCCCTAGAAGACGCATTTTAAAAATCTTGAGGGGAAGCCTGAAAGGGAAGGCCCAAAGAGAACAATATCTGCTAACGATGGGCTTGGACTGTTACAGGATGATACCCACAACGTTACTTAAAACCACCGACTGATAGCACAATGCCTTTTCTTTATTTGTTACTAACCCAGATTTGTTTCTATTAGCCACCAATCACCATCAGTTTTGGTACCAGCTCTACGAACGGTCGGAAACATTGTTACCGGTGATGATGCTCAAACGCAGGTACTGTTTATATTTCTTGTTCCATCAGTTTAATCTGCATTTTTTCCCTTGATCTTCTCTTGTTCTTGTCAATTTCAATGAGTTTCCTACATGTTTATGTTCCCCATTTCCAGTTTGTGATTGACAACCAAGTTCTTCCTAATCTCTATCAACTTCTCACTCAAAATCACAAGAAAAGCATCAAGAAAGAAGCTTGTTGGACAATCTCAAATATCACTGCTGGAAATAGAGCTCAGATCCAGGTACCAAGTTACCTTTTGTTATAGATAGCAAGCAGGTCTTTGTTTGTTCATCATGATTATAATGTTGAATTGGTATGTACAGGCAGTTATTGAAGCAAATATTGTCCTTCCTCTTGTTCATCTCCTTCAACATGCAGAATTTGATATCAAGAAGGAGGCTGGGTGGGCTATTTCCAATGCCACCTCCGGAGGAACTCATCAGCAGATTCAGTAAGAAATAGTTTGATTATCTCTCTTGGCGCTATATGATTTGCACTGCTTTATATACTATGTGCTTTCTCTGAAAAATATTGCTTTCATTTTAGAGTATGATCGTACTTAAAAAAGACCCTAAACAAAAACTTAAACGGTGAGAATCCACGTCGGTTGGAGAGGAGAACGAAACATTCTTTATAAGGGTGTGGAAACCTCTCCCTAGCAAACGTGTTTTAGAAACCTTGAGGGGAAGATGGAAAGGAAAAGTCCGAAGAGGATAATGTCTGCTAGCGGTGGGCTTGGGCCGTTACAAATAGTAGCAAAGCTAGACACCGGACAATGTGTCAGCGAGGAGGCTGAGCCCTGAAGAGGGGTGGACATGAGGCGGTGTGCCAGTAAGGACGCTGGGCCTTGAAGGGGGGTGGGTTGGGGGGTCCCATATCGATTGGAGAAGGGAACGAGTGCCAGCGAGGACGCTGGGCCCTAAAGGGGGTGGATTATGAGATCCCACATCGGTTGGGGAGGAGAACGAAGCATTCTTCGTAAGGGTGTGAAAACATTTCCCTAGCAGATACGTTTTAAAAACCTTGAGGAGAAGCTCGAAAGGGAAAGCCTAAAGAGACAATATTTACTATTGGTGGGCTTGAGCTGTTACAAAAACTATTAGAAATCAAATACGTCAATGGCAAATCCTCATAGGGTATGATACAAATCCTAAAAAAACATGTCCCTAGAGGGTGCAACAGCGGCCCACGATCTTGCTTCGACCACTTTTTTTGTTCAGTTGACTCCTTCCTTGCTGGAAAACCACTTTTTTTGTTCAGTTGACTCCTTCCTTGCTGGAAGAAGAGAGCGTTTTGTTGGGTCTGGTTTTACCTGCTTCGTGTTTTCTCGGTATTGTCGGGGGACACGAATTGGTCATTAACTCGTTATTTTATCTGGGTTTTTGCTGGACAAAGTTATGGATTTTGCACAATCATTATTTGATGCAGATTTCTCGTGACTCAAGGCTGCATCAAACCGCTCTGTGACCTTCTAACCTGTCCGGATCCAAGGATCGTGACAGTGTGCCTAGAGGGGCTTGATAACATACTCAAGGTTGGTGAGGCTGACAAGGACATGGGAATGAATGGAGGGATCAACATCTATGCACAAGCCATTGATGAATGTTACGGACTCGATAAGATCGAAAGCTTACAGAGCCACGACAACAACGAAATCTACGAGAAGGCAGTGAAGATGTTGGAGAGATACTGGGCCGAAGAAGACGAGGAGCCCGAGCAGGAGCAGAACCTGCAGCAGCCAAATGGAGATGTGAATCAACATGGGTTTGCATTTGGTTCAAACCAGCCAAATGTTCCTCCTGGTGGGTTCAAGTTTGGGTGAAACTGGTTTAGGTCCTTTGTTCTTGTTTCTTCCTTGATTGGTGTAGTCGAGGTTCGAGTTCTACGCCGCGTAGCTCGTCTGGTTCACAAGGGTCAGGGTTTTTGATCTGGTCCATGGCTGTTACATCTCTGGGAGTTTTGGCCTTTTTTTCTGCTCAGCCAAGCGTTATCTATGTCAAGCCTTTTCCTTTCTTTTTGATACTATATTTTGCTTTCTTCATGATCCTAAACTTTACTTTGTATTTACACAGAACATATATATACATATTGGTCTGTTCTTCCTTTTGGGTTGCTGTAGTTTCGACTAATAAATTTTACTTTCAAAGAAGGGAGGTCTGGAAATCTCTCTTTAATAGATGTGTTTTAAAACCGTGAGGTTGACGACGATACGTAACGAGTCAAAGTGGATAAAATCTGTTAGTGGTGGGCTTGGGCGGCTACAAATGATATCAGAGTTAGACATTGGGTAATGTGCCTGTGCCAGCGAGGATGCTGCCCCCCAAGGGGAGGGGGGTGGATTGTGAGATATCTGTTGGAGAGAGAACGAAACATTTTTTATAGAGGCCGTAAAAGCTTCTCCCTAATAGATGCATTTTAAAACTGTGAGGCTGATAACGATACAGGTTAAAGCGGACAATATCTATGAGTCGGTGAATATGAGAGCTTACAGTCATAAGTTGAGTCCTAATCGCTTCATGTCATAGAGCAAGTTAACAAACCCAAGAACTCTACATTTGTAGATATCATTCGCATACTAAAGTTAATAAGCTTATTAACTCATAGTACTCATTACACCGAAACGTTCGAGTAGCTTGCTTGCTAAAGTAGTTGAAGAGGCACCGTCATCATCTCACCGTCATCCTTAACGAGCCCTCTAATTCGACTAGACACGAGTATCGCTAGGGATCCTTTCGTTTCGTCACCCACAAGTTTCTATAATTTCAATCACTACTATAAGTAGGCAGCTTTTTGTAAGATCTATATACTTCAATTCCATTCATGGTGATGGAGTAGTTAGGAGGTAGCAGTTGGTTGGTTTTAGGTATGTTCATTTCATTAAATTTTCCTCACATCTAGTGGTCTCAAATTTACTTTTGCACTTCATTTTTGTAACAAACAATCATAAATAATTTTGTTCTTGGTTATGAATTCAACCCATTTTGTTACCGTATTCAAATTCAATTGTTTATTTGTCGAGTTGTTTCAGTTTAGATCCTGAATTTAAATACGTGTTGCAGTTGTACTATTGATTCATTTTCTGTTGATTTTCGAAAAACTCATTAATTTTCAATAAAATAAGTTTTTACCCAATTTTTTTTTTTTTTTTTGCCCAAACACGATTTAGATTAGGTCATGAGCTTATTAATGATTGTTGATTCATAAAATTAGATTGGGTTGAACCTGTAACGGCCCAAGTCCACCACTAGTAGATATTGTTTTCCCTTTCGGGCTTCCCCTCCAACGTGAGATTTTCATAATTCCTCCCCTTCGAGGCCCAGTGTTCTTACTGACAACATCGCCTCGTGTCTACCCTCCTTCGGGAATAGCCTCCTCACTGGCACATAGTTCGGAACTTGGCTCTGATACCATTTGTAACGGCCCAGCCCCACCACTAGCAAATGTTTTGTTTTCCTCCCCAACTTATATAGGATTCTCACTTAACCAAATGAACTCGAATTTATCTGAAATATACATTTTTGTTTATCGTATAAATTACATATATTTATTTTATTTAATAATTATTTTTCAACTACTCTTCAAGAGACCGATAAATTTTTAAAAATATATATTTAAAATAAATAAATAATATTTTACCAAAAGGTCCAAACTTTTATTTATTTATTTATTTTTGTAAGTTTTTTATTGTTATATTTTTAAGATAGAAACTATGAGGTGACATCATTTATTTTATATGTCCTTTTACTTAATTGGGATTGAATGTGAAATATAATGTCATTAATTAAATTAATTTATTTTTTTCTTTTCATTTATTAGCAGCGTTACAAATAATGCAGCTAGTTGGTAGATATTATTAGGAGAGTGACGAGGTGTGAGTATAAGATATTCATTCGCTTATAGAAACTAAATAAACATACTAAGCCTACACCACTGACATATATTGTCGTATTTGGGCTTTTCCTTTTGAGATTTCCCTCAATGTTTTTAAAACACGTATGCTAAGGATAGGTTTTCACACCTTTATAAATAATGTTTCGTTCTCTTCTCCGATTGACGTGAGATCTCACAATCCACCTCCTTCGAGGCCCAGCGTCCTCACTGACACTCGTTCCCCTCTTCAATTGATGTGGGTTCTCACAATTTATCCCTTCGAGGCCCAACATTTTCGCTAACACTCATTCCTCTCTCTAATCGATATGGGTTCTCAAAATCCTCCACTTTCGAGACTCAACGTCCTCGCTGCCACTTGTTTCCCTCTCCAATCGATGTGGGTTCTCACAATCTATTCTTTCGAAGCCAGCGTCCTTGCTGGCACTCGTTCCCCTCACGTTATTTTCCAATCTCCTAACTATAAGCATACACGAAAGGAACATTTTAACAAAAAAAACTTCAAACAACTTAGTCTAAATAATTTATGAGCCTCACCTCTCCCATTAAAGTTTTTCACCATACAACCACTTATTATGGTTGGGAATCCAAATGGCTTCCAACAACATCTATATAAAACCAAACATCCCCACATTTCTTTCCCAACCAACCAAAGAACAGCTAACTCATTAAGGATGTCTCTTGTCACAGAAGCTATCAAAGCCAAAGCTGATGAGGTCTACCATGGTGATGAGATCTGCCAAGCAAAAACGAGGGAGTTGCTCAAAGAAATGGATCTTCCCAATGGACTGTTGCCAATGAAAGACATGGAGGAATGTGGTATCATCAAGGAGACAGGGTTTGTCTGGCTGAAGCAGAAAAAGAGCTACACTCATAAGTTCCAAGATATTGGGAGGCTTGTAACATATGGCAAAGAAGTTACAGCCTATGTCGAAAAAAACAAGGTTAAGAAGCTCACTGGGGTCAAGGCCAAGGAGCTCTTGATTTGGCTCTCACTCTCCGATATCTATGTCGATCACCCACCGACCGGGAAGATCACGTTCAAGGCCACGACCGGGCTGTTTCGAACTTTCCCAGTGTCGGCTTTCGAGGTTGAAGAAGATGTCGTCAAGGATGTGGAAGTGAAGAACAATAATGAGAAGGAAGTGGTGAGTGTAGCAGCTGCAGCTATTGAAGTGAAGCAGATTTGAGCTTGTTGCTGGTTCTGTATGTTTGCTATATGTCTATCATTTTAACCTAAGCTCGTATGCGGAATGTAACTCTTAAAACGTTATCATTAAAATCATACATTTCAGAATAAACATAATTTCATTACGATAAAAACGCTGTTATAGTCTTACGTGTTCAAAATATTATTCAGAAATGAAATTAAAATTAATTTAAAACACGAAAGACATAATAACATATTCTAACCTAAGATTAGAAAATTAAACATGGTACTAGCCTAGCAAGTATCATGGTCTCTGATTGTAATGTCGTCGTCAACCGTACAGGGCCGTCTTGCCTTTACCTGAAAAAAGATGTTGCACCTAGCTTGAGTATTTCAAAGAATCCTTAGTAAGTGCCAATGCAAGCAATACACTTCGGTATTATTGTTATAACTACTCTAAAATTTTAAACACGTGTTTAAGTTGATATGTTACGATAAATACTAAGACTTTTTATTTATCATTGGAATTCAAACACCTACTCGACACTTTTGAATGTTCGGATATTAAATAGACACAAATTTCAAAAGTAAGAAAATTGAACGTATAATATATCCGAAAGAAATAGACTAAGATGAACAGTTTTTGAATATACAAGAGTCAAGATGAACATTTCAAACGTAAAACATAAAAACGGGTTGAAGTTAAATGTAAAGACTAAACACTAAAAGGGACGAGGTGTGAGTATAAGTTATTCATTAAGTGCGAGCCGATACTGTCCTGTTTAGGCTTTTCCCTTCGAGCTTCCCTTCAAAATTTTTAAAACGAGTCTACTTGGGAGAGGTTTCCACATTCATATAAAGAATGTTTCGTTCTCCTCTCTAACCAATGTGGGATCTCACAATCCACTCAATTCGGGGCCCAGCGTCCTTTTTGACACTTGTTCCCCTCTCCAATCGATGTGGGATCTCACAATCCACCTCCTTCAAGTTGTTATGGTGTAGTGGTTATCACGCTACACCATAGTCATCAGAAGTATAGGCAGTAACTAGCATTTCTTAACCATTATATCTAAATCGTTCTCATTCCGATGTGCACCACGTTCATTTTAGTATTATATAAGAATTTGTCTGTTAGTCCATTTAAGCCATTGAAATTCCCGTTTCTAAACCCTAATACTTAGACTATACAATTGTTAGCGTTAGAGTTGTTCCATAAACGTCAGTTTTAGCATAGTTCAACCGATAAGATTTTAATTATCATTTTAAACGTCGATAATTTGATTCTTTTACTCTCCAGACACTATTAAACTAACAAAATCTAATTTAAAACAAACTATTTATGGAAAATGGGAGGGAAATAAAGGGAAAGATTGTCCCATAAAACCAATGTTCATCCCCTTCACTTTGCCAAAATCTAATATGGCTTTTACAAGATGTTTTTTGTCTTCTCAAACGTGGCTTGCCTTCATCGTTGTCTTCCTTGTTGTTCAGTCAGCAATGGCTGACACTGAAACTGAGAACAAGATCAATAACTTGTGTCATGAAATGGAAGAATTCGGGTTTTGCAGCCAAACCTTCCATGAGAATCTGAACGGCCCGACAGACGACATAGGACTAACCCAAATAGCAATTGTCGAAGCTCAAGCCAATGCAAGCAATACACTTAGGTATGGTTGTTAAAAATACAAATAAACTACTTAAGTTGATAGGTTAAGATAATGCATACACTCTTAATAGGTATATTCAAGAGCTTCTTCCAACTATAATCGATCTTAAATTGAAGAACGACCTTATAATATGTGAAAATGCATACAAGACGGTGGATGAAGCACTTCAAGAAGGAATTGGCTTATTCTTGAAAAGGGATTATAGAGGCATGTTAATTGCCGTGAAGATTGCACCGAGAGCACAAGCAAGTTGCGACATGATTTTCAGTACACCATTAGAGAAACGAGGTCTACTAGAGGAGAGGAACAGAGAGGTACGGATTCTTGTTGCCATGGCTATAGTTTGTGGTTCCATCATTGTATCTTAATGACATAACTCTACCTCTCTCCAATCTCTTTTCTAATCTAAAATTAAAAAAACTTTGCAACTTTTTAGGGAAGGAGTGTAGTTTTTGAAAAATATTATTTGAAAGTTGCTTATGTATAACGGATCAAAGCAGACAATGTCTGTTAGTAGTGAATTGGGGCTGTTACAAATAGTATCAGACTAGACACAGGGTGTTGTGCCAATTAGGACGCTGGCCCCAAGGGAGTGGATTGTGAGATCACACAGAAGAGAACGAAACATTTTTATGAGAGTGTGAAAACCTTTCCTTAGTGAACACATTTTAAAACCGTGAGGGGCTGATGACGATATGTAACGGGCCAAAGCAAACAATATTTGCTAGCGAGTTAGTTATATTAGTTCAGCACCCGTGCAGATGGAGAGATTTGAATGTTTGACATTTTGGTCGATGATATATGACATAATTAATTGACTGTATTCACTTTTATTTATTGATATCCTTGACTGTTAAATTATACAAAAAAAAATATGCATGATTCATAATGGGAGCTATCCGACGAGTTTCAACAACTATAAATTTTTTTTTTCCCCAAAAAAGAAAGAAATAAGAAAAAAAAAAATATTGTCACTGACAACAAATGCCATTGGTCGGCAACGACGATAACTTTGTATAGAAGAAAGGAACTCGCCCTTTGTTTGAAAGAGATAATAGCGGTATGCTAAGCTGACGAAAATTGTTTGCTTGGTTTTTGGATCTTGTTCGACTTTCTTTTGACTTAACAACGATGATTCTCTTTCAGTCAACTTAAGTTTTATGTCTCGTGTAATTTACCTCTTCGGTGTGACGACACATGGGTTAACAAAACTGATGGCTGAGTCGTGATTTAGCTGTTGTCACAAGTCTTAATTCTTGATAGCTAAAAGGAATGAGATGACTGGCTACTTTTTAAAACAACCTTCTAAATTTGAAAAGACAAAGCAATTTTACATGCATGTAAATGAGGCTGTTTTTGTAAGAAAAAAACACTTTTTCCCTGTAATGTTCTTGAAGAAAAGAGTTACTTTTGACCTTACTTTTTCTTCCAAGCTCATTACTTAAACAGCTTGTTACCTTTCAAAGACCCAAATGGTCTGATCTTCTTCTGAGAAACCTGCAATGGGTTGCTCTCATGGCATCCCTGTTCTTCTTCTGGCAGTTTTTTACCTAGCCATTTTCCCTTCTCATGGAATCCTCCATGGAAATCTGGCCACCATTTGCTATAAAACCCCCAATCCGTTCAGCTGCCAGAGAATCCTTGGTAACGTTCCCGGTACCATCTCGGCTGACCTCCCTAAGCTCTCGCTTATATCCATCAATCTGACGAAGAACCAAGCCGATCAAAACCTTGATTCCTTCTCCAAATTAAGTAAGAATGAGAGTGATCCTGAGCTGAAGAAGAGTTTCAAGCATTGTGTGAAGTATTACCATGAAATTCAAGCACATATCCAGAAAGCCTTTAAGCTCTCACGGAAGAAGATTTTCAGAGATAATCATCCATTGGTAACATCAAAGAAACTTGTTAAAAGGTGTAATCAAGCCATCAGAATCAACTCATTGGATATTGAAGTCATGAACAAACGTATGATCCTAAGCTGTGATATTTCAATGAGTGTAAATCACTATGCTACTGCTAATGCCCACATTCAGTAAATCTTTGATAAAAGCGAGAGCTGATAATCTCTTTTGTAGTCAAGTTTGCCAGAAAAAGAATCATATCTGATTCCTAATGGAATAAAAATACCATGGGATAGTATTGTTTGCTCTGTCCCTTCTTGTTTTTATTATTTTGTTTTGAGTTTGCTTGATGAACAAGGTTTAAATATGTGAGACCCCAATCGGTTGGAGAGGAGAATGAAACATTCTTTATAAATGTGTGGAAACCTATCCCTAGCAGACACGTTTTAGAAACCTTACGAAAAGCCTGAAAGAGAAAGCCCAGAGATATGACAATATCTGCTTAAGTCCCCTTATAGAGAAACCAAAGAGGACCACATCTCCTAGCTCGGAATGAGTGTCAAAGAGGACCAAAGAGGGGAACGAGTGTCAGCGAGAACCCTGGACCCCAAAGGGAGGTGGATTTGAGATCCCACATCGATTGGAGAGGGGAACGAGTGCCCACGAGGACATTGGGCCCCGACGGAAAGTGGATTTGATATTCCACATCGATTGGAGAGGGGAACGAGTGCCAGCAAGGACGCTAGCCCTCAAAGGGAAGTGGAGTGTGAGATACTACATCGATTGAAGAGGGGAACGAGTGTCAGCGAGAACCCTGGACCCCAAAGGGAGGTGAATTGTGAGATTCTACATCGATTGAAGAGGAGAACGAGTGCGAGCGAGAACGTTGGACCCCGAATGGAGGTGGATTGTGAGATCCCACATCGATTGAGAGAGAGAAACGAAACATTGTTTATAAGGGTATGGAAACCGCTCCCTAACCAACACGTTTTAAAAACCTTGAGAGGAAGTCCGAAAGGGAAAGCCTAAAGAAGACAATACGGGACAATATCTACTAGCCGTGGGCTGTTACAACAAAATAACTTTGTAGTCGATTCTTCAACATATGTTATCTCTAGAGAAAGAAAAGAGATAAACTTGGAAAATTTAGCAGATGATATTGGCAACTTGGAAAATTTAGCAGATGATATTGGCCTGACCTTGATAGCAAATGACCAAGTTCTGAGAAATGCTTCCAATACCTATCAGTTCATAGTGCAACTTCAAGCCTGCATAATTGGTTGCAGTCAGGTCAGGCAGATGAAAACATGTCCCAACTACAGATGCATTCAGTGATGAAAATCATGAAATGGATGCATTCTTTTATCTAAACTGATCAAACGTTAATCATTCGGAAAATTGGATATAAAATTAACCATGATTATCCAGTGAACACAGAAAAGGACCATTCTATTTCCACCAAATATCAAACGAGTCACTATTCATGGAGTACATTTAGCAGGCAATGAGCCTTTCTTTCTTGAATTGTGGATGGTTAATACTGGCAAAATGAAGGATATCGAAAGCTCATCGACCAAGCAAAGCAACACGATCCTTTTGCACTGCCTGCACTAGGTTGATATCAAAGAGCTCACACCGAATAGGCATCTCCATCTCATAGAATGGATTCTTCAAGACATAATCTGTGTATAACTCATAAATGTACTTCAGAAGACCCTCCATGTGCAGTGTCCCAGGCTCACACACAACAAAAAACTTTGTTCCTATAACAGCCAAGTTCATCCATGATTCAGCTTCATAACTAAGAACTAGAAAATGAATATAACATGAAAGTTAAGGCATTATAATCTCAACAACTGTTGTGTTTGAAATCCCATATATTGTTGAGCTGAACTCAAGACAAGAAAGATACAACAGCCCAAGCCCACTGCTAGCTAATATTGTCCTTTTTAAGTTTTCCCTTTTGGGTTTCCTCTCACGGTTTTAAAACACGTCTACTAGGGAGAGGTTTCCACAACTTTATAAGAAATGTTTCGTTCCTCTCTCCAACTGATGTAGGATCTCACAATCCACCCCCCTTATAGGGACGGTTTCCACAACTTTATAAGAAATGTTTCGTTTCTCTCTCCAATTGATGTAGGATCTCACAATCCACCCCCTTGATAGGGACAAACGTCCTCGCTAGAGAGAGATTTCCTACTGCTAGCAGATATCATTTGAACAACTCAAGCCTACTGCTAGCAGATATTGTCTTCTTTGGACTTTCCTTTTCGGACTTCCCCTCAAGGTTTTAAAACATGTCTACTAGAGAGAGGTTTACACACCCTTATAAGGAATGATTCGTTCCCCTCTCTAACCGATGTAGGATTTCACAATCCACCTTCTTGGGGGCCAGCGTCCTTGCTGGCACATTACTCGGTAACAGTCCAAGTCCACCGCTAGCAGATATTGTCCTCTTTGGATTTTCTTTTTCGGGGTTCCCCTCAAGGTTTTAAATGTGTCTATTAGGGAGAGGTTTCCACACCTTTATAAGGAGTGTTTCGTTCCTCTCTCCAACCAATATAGGATCTCACAAAAGATCAATAAGGTTCCTAGAACTTCAATTGTGCTTTCACATTAGGAATTTGATTGCGTGTCTTCGGAACATAGTTTGAGACAGAATCCATTCGTTTAAAGCACAAATTAAACAAAGTAGTGGAAGAAAAAATGTACCAGTAAGTGACTGGAAGCAATGGAGATCGAATGTGTCGGCTTCAAGGAGTTCAGTACCCGAACAACCAGAAATAGGCGAAAGCTGCTGGGAAATGGCATGCATCGAATGCCATAAACTCGCCACTCTCAAGCTATCGTTCGTGTCCATTCGTCCAGCAGATCCATAATCCTAAATTTTCAAACAAGCCAACTAGAGATTCAATTCGAAGATTAAAATAATTCCACTCACAACCGGTTTATAATTCATAAGTAAGAGAAGGTCGATTGAAAATCTGATAAACAAACTGGAATCATGATTTGGGGTTCATATTTGTTTTTCGTTTCAGATACCAAATTAAGCATCAAAACTCCCAATCCAGATGGGAATTAGCAGAATCTAGTTTCTAATTGCATTAATAAGTAGTTTCCATTTGTTGATTACCTTGTAGAAGATCAAGCCACCAGATTTGTTGATGATGTAGAGGCTGTAAATTGCTGCCATCCTCTTCAGATCTTTCCGGGTTGAAACTTCTAAAGTCCTCTGAAAGAAATGGAATGAAAGCGATTGTCAGTGTAGATTCAAAGGCGCAAAATCCTGTTTCAATGATCGCCGATCATAAGCCAGTGGGGGGAGTTTCGGGAGCTCTTGAGACTGGATGGAAGAGAGGCCCATTTAAAACATTAAATTAATAATTAAACTAATTTTTATATAAATCAACCTTTTAAAAATTTGATAATACATAATTTCTCATTTATTTAAGATTTCTTTAAATTAATTTAATTTAGAGCGAAATATGATAATCTTTTTTCTTTTTTCTTTTTTTTGCTAATTACTAACAAAGAGTTAAGATTTTTTTTTTTATATCAAAAATTAATTTTATTTTTCAATTAAAATTTTTTTAAAAAAAATATTACGGAATTAACATTTTTTTAGTTAAGTTAACCCAATGAGAGTTACAACCCTGAATGCCCTAATTCGATTGTTGTTCTGCCCTAATTCGCTACAATGCGCTAATTCGATTGTGCGTTTTATTTTGCGTGGTTTTTTCACACGCATACAAAAAATATTTCTCGGCATTTGTTGTGGGGAATGGCCCCAGTTCAATCGTTGGGAATCAAATTTGCAACACCGTCGAGTATTCTTTTGCGTTCTCGGCATTGTTGTGGGGAATGCCCCAATTCAATGGTTGGGAACCGAATTTGCGACATCGTCGAGTTTTCTTTTGAGATTATTACAAAGATTGAGAATATTTAACATTTGTGACAAATGTTAATATGATATAGCTGACACTTATGAATATTAGATATCTGAACAACACGAGAATTTAGTTATTAACCTAACATGTGAATAAGTAATTTTTTTTTTTAAAATAATTAAAAAAAGAAAAAGAATAACCAACCCAAGATTTCGTTGCCAACCATTGAGGTTGGAACCCTGAGCAAACTGTGGTGATAAACCGGAGGAAGGTGAGGATGATGTCAAGTCATCATGCCCCTTATCTGGGTGACACATGCTACAATGGCCGGGACAAAGGGTCGTGATCCCATGAGGGTGAGCCAATTCCAAAAACCCACCCTCAGTTTGGATTGTAGGCTGCAACTCACCTGCATGAAGTCAGAATCAAGTTGATCCAAAAGATTTCCCCAACCAGACAAGCATTCATGGGGTAATTTCCACTGTTTATACCCGAACCTGGGGAATTCATCCATGACCATGATGAAGTTGTGAAGCAATAAAAGTACGAAGGTAAACCGGAAGGATAGATAGCAATCCAACGCTTTCTAGCCTTGCCCAGGTAGTTTATCTAATAGTAATGTAACAAAAACCATGCAAAAGTAAACACCCCATCCCCCCTGATAGACAACAGGAGCAGTCTTTATCTCAGAACTAGCACAATACGTGAAGAATGAAGACCGATCTCATCAGTGATCTAGCCAAAAACTACATTCATATATGCAGCTTGTTTGTGAGTGAGTGTACATGTAAGCCACAGTGTAGAAAGTTTCTCCAAATATAAACTCAAGGAAAAACTAAAGATACAGAGCAGCAACCATATAGCTTAGGGTTTTGTTATGTGCTGATGGCTTAATAATCAAATCAGCACAAGACCGTCCCTAAGCACGTCGATTTCAAACAAGCTAGTAACCATTAAAACTTTATCTTACCGGTTGTATTGTAGGAACAACTGCATAGCTACAAATAACTTGGAAGAATGTAACCGCCCAAGCTCACCGCTAGCAGACATTGTTCTCTTTGAGTTTTCTCTAACACATATTGTTCTCTTCGAATTTTTCCTTTCGGGTTTTCCCTCAAGATTTTTGAAACACGTCTACTAGGGAGAGGTTTCCACACCTTTATAAAAAAATGTTTCATTTCCCTCTCCAACCAACGTGGAATCTCACAATCCACCCCCTTTAGGGCTCAGCATCCTCGCTAGCACTAGTTCCACTCTAATCGATGTGGAATTTCACAATCCACACCCCTTCGAGGTCCAACGTCTTTGTTGCACTCATTCCCATCTCACAAAGAACTTGAACGACAAGATGGAAGAGTCTAATACAGGCAATGAATACTAATGGGTCTGTTATGAACAGAACCAGTTGGTCATAAATTGAAACAAGCAAGAGTTATGTGATTCTGATATCTGCCATATCATGAAAAACCTTAAAAGACATAGCTTATGTTTCTGTTGTGTGATGATCATGGTAAAATGATATGCAATATGGGACTGACAACCACAAAATTATCAATAGGCTTGAGATGTTTGATGAAAGATATATGCCATATCAGATAGTTTCACCTCACTTGATAGAGGGGAACTTGAAAGACACAATGGCGAGAGTGTAGCTTAGGCTTTTGTTATGTACCGATAGCAGTAAATTAATCGGCACAAGACCGTCCATAAGCACAATCCAAGAGCCAGATAATTAAAAATTAGTAATGTTTTGATTCAGAAATCTGCCATAACATGGATAGCTTTTCCTCAAAAAACTGAAGGGAAGCTTGAAAGACAGGACGGCAAGAATGTAGCTTATGTTCATGTTGTGTGCGTCAGATGGTAAAGTAATCAGCACAAGACCGTACATAAGCACACCAATACCAATAGCATAAATAGCAAAGAAGGTCATTTAGAAACCATTACATGTCTCCAAAAGATGCATCTTTTTACAAGAAATTTGAAACTGGTTCAAACCGATGTGGGATCTCACAATCACCCCGTACTCTTTCCCCTCTCCAATCGATATGGGATCTCACAATCAACCCCCTTTGGGGCCTAGCACCCTTGCTGACACACCGCTCGGTGTCCACCCCCTTCAGGACCCACAATCCTCAATAGCACACAGCCCAGTGTTGGCTCTATTACCACCGCCCTATGGGATCTCACAATCAACCCCCCTTCGGGACCAAGCGTCTTCGCTAACACACCGCCTGGTGTCTACCCCTTTCAAGGCCCACAATTCTCACTAGCACACAGCCCATTGTTTGGCTCTAATACCATCGCCCTATGGGATCTTACAACCAACCCCCCCTTCGGGGCCAAGCGTCCTCGCTGACACACCGCCTGGTGTTTGGCTCTAATACCACCGCCCTATGGGATCTCACAACCAACCCCCCTTCAGTGCCCAATGTCCTCGCTGACACACCGCCCAGTTTTTGGCTCTAATACCACCGTCCGGTGTCCATCCCCTTTAGGGCCCAACATCCTCACTGACACACCGCCCAGTGTAGGCTCTAATACCATTTTGTAACAACCTAAGCCCACCTCCAGTAGATATTGTTTCTTTGGGTTTTCCCTCTCTTTTAAAACGTGTTTGCTAAAGAGAGATTTCCACAACCCTATAAAAATGTTTCATTCTCCTCCCCAACCAACATGGGATCTCACATTTATTGTCTCTTCCGGTTGGGTGAGCCCCCTCAAAAATACCCAATGTGACCCAGCACCCCATTACAGAAAATACATGCATATACACACACCATTGCAATTGAAACAAGTGTATTGATAATCATGGAATCCTCTCATTATAGCTTATCAAACTATAGAAGAAAACAACTTCTCCCCCACCAAGTAAAGGAGACCAGCAAAGCTAAGCCCAAATTTTCAAGTAAAGTGAAATTTTACAAATGAAAAAGTAATTGACATTTGAAAGAAAGGAAAATCACAAACCAAGCACAACCTATTATCAATGTAATGAACAAATGATAGAAACATTCAGAGTTCACACAGAAGATCCGAATAAAAACAACAAAAATCGGAAATGATAACTATCACAAGTCGTAAGCAAAATGAACGAACAAAATTCAACGATTCAATCAAACAAACAGAGATGTTAATCGAAAACATGTGGTTTAGATCTAGCTAGAAATCGTGGAATGGACAAAAATCGGGGTAACCCCACCAGCCATATGGTAATGATTAACACAATGATCATACCCAAAACGAAACTTGTTGGATTAAACAATGCATAAAATAGGAATTCAAATCAAAGAAGGAATCAAAGAAACAGTGGTGACTGGAAATTGGCCATTACAGATGAGAAGAGCTGCGGCGCTAAGGATTATGCCGAGGGAGCAAGGTGATCATAGGGTTTAATTTATAAATCACTGTGTTTATAAGTAATTTGAAAAATATTTTCTCCAAAAATTAGGGCTTCCAAAAAACAATTAAATATACTGGAGGAAGCATCAATTCAATCAAACTGAAATTTCACAATACACAAGTTGGTTTCAGCGAGGATGTTGGACCTCCAAAAGAGATGAATTATGTGATCTCAAGTTCATTGGTCTCACGAAGCATTTCTTATAAGAGTGTGAAAACTTTTCTCTAGCAGACGCGTCTTAAAATCATAAAGCTGACCATGATACGTAACGAGCCAAAACGAACAATATCTACCAACAGTGGACATGGACGATTACAAATGCACATTTTATACCAATAATGAAATAATGTATGCTCCTCGAATGACCTTTTTTTTTTTGTCTAGAGTAATGCTCTAATACCAATGGATCCAAACCGATCAGCAACTTTTCTTCAGTAAACTATTTTACTACTCGCTTGTAGTTTTCGAATCTAACCCATTTAAGAAATCAAGCAATCGATTTCAGAATGATAATTAATGTCTTATTCACTCGACTACTGTTCATCGTATTCGTAAATTCCATATAAATTCTTCGAGAACGTATTGTACATAAGAATTAAATTTGCAAAAGAGAAACTTATACACAAACTTAAAATTCAAAAAAAAAAAAAATTAAAATCTTCCAAATCATTTCATTTTCTTTCCCTTTATTTGATGTTTATGATTTGCAATTCCACGTCATCTTTTTGACTCCCATTTGTTGCCTTTTCCACCTTCTCTTCCTCTTCTACTTTCATCTCTTTGGACTTTCCCCATAGCACTCCATATAGCCCAATGATTATCAAAATCGAGCCAAGAACACTGTTAAAAACGAACGATCACGAACGCACAAAACCCGATAAGTAAACAGTTTTATACGAAACAAAAAAGATCTCATAAGTTTGAATATACGAGAGTACGTGGAGTATTTGATAACGATTATAACAGTTCTATACGAAATAGAAAAGGTGTCAAAAGTTTGAATATACGAGAGTGGCATGGATACGCACGTTCCGACGTAGAGCTGTTCGTGGAGGAGAGCCCAGCTAAAGATGGCCACAATTATAAGCAACAATGGGGTGAAAATTGAGACATAGAGAGGCCCTTTTCTTTGTATAATCCAAGAAGTGATGCTAAATGTCAATCCCGAACACACAACTCCCTGTGAAAACTTCCATTAGTTTCGTACCGACATATCGACACCGTGCATCGAGCGATTATTAAGTACGTTACGTACTGTGTAAAGAGCCGAGATGAGTCGGATCGAACTTTTCAATGACCAAGCAGCGACGTTGTGCTCGGAAATCACAGCTATGAGTCCACATTGGAAAAAGGCCATGAAGCACAACAACGTTGTACTTGTATAAGGAGCTTTAAACTTGACACTCAATCTTGCCTACAAAGAATGGTTTCATCTGTCTTTGGTTTGAAAAATAGAGCAAATTAGGGGTTATGGCTACTTACTTGAATGACGAACCATAACGCCCAAGAGAACGAGCTGCAAAGCAACAAAACCGAGCCGAGGGTTCGGTTTTCTTGACGGTTCGTCGGGTTTGTTTTGCTCATGATCCTCTCGACATAAGGCCAATGAATTTTTGATTCACCTAAGCCAATGGTGTGTCCATGGTAGAAAGATAGCAGCATTGCTCCACATACACACACAATTGTTCCCATCACCTTTGCAAGACCAGGCTTGGTCTTGATTCTCACACTCTCTTGTCTGCCAACATAATGCATACCCTTAAGTTTACTCTTAAGGGTACCGCTAAATCAAAAGCTTAAGCGGATAGATTAACGTAAACAAATTTATATATATTGATAAGTAAACTTAAAAGCCTAGAAGAACACTTGTGGTCTTTCGATAGATGTAACAGCCTGAGTCTACCGCTAGTAGATATTGTCTGTTTTGACCCGTTACATATCGTCGTTAGCCTCACAGTTTTAAAACGTATCTACTAGAGAGAGGTTTCCACACGCTTATAAGTAATGTTTCGTTCTCCTCTCCAACCAATGTGGGATCTCACAATCCACCCTCCTTGAAGGCCCAACGTCCTCGTGGCACACCGCTCGATATCTAACTCCGATACCATTTGTAACAGTCAAACTCCACTACTAGCGGATATTGTCCATTTTGGCCCGTTACGTATCATCGTCAACCTCACAGTTTTAAAACGCGTCTATTAAGGAGAGGTTTCCACATGCTTATAAGGAACGTTTCGTTCCCTTCTTCAACTGATGTGGGATCTAACAATCTACCCCTCCTGAGGGCCCAATATCCTCGCTAGCACACTGCTCAGTGTCTGGCTCTGATACCATTTGTAATAGTCCAAGCCCACCGCTAGCAAATATTGTCCGTTTTAACCCGTTACGTATCATTGTCAGCCTCACAGTTTTAAAACGCGTTTACTAGGGAGAAGTTTATACACACTTATAAGAAACTCTCCAACCGATGTGGGATCTCACAATCCACCCCCTTGACGACTCAACGTCCTAACTAGCACACCACCTAGTATCTAGCTCAGATATCATTTGTAACAGCCCAAGCCCACCACAACAGATATTGTCCGGTTTGACCCATTACATATCATCATCAACCTCACGATTTTAAAACGCATCTATATGGGAGAGGTTTCAACACTCTTTTCTCCAACCGATGGGAGATCTCACAATACCTCTCCCTAGTAGACACATTTTAAAACCATGAGGCTAACATCGATACATAACAGGCCAAAGCAGACAATATCTACTAGAAGAATACTCACAACAGCTTGAAAATCTAACCTGAAAACAACAGCAAGAATAAAAGTAGCAGCAGGAAGAACATTAGCCATAGCACTTGAAACGGTTGGGTTTGTGCATTTCAACCCAACAAAGAAGAATATCTGGTTCGCTGTGGCTCTGCACGTAACATTCATAGAATTCCTTTCAATTCTAAAAAAGTTACAAAATTTAAAAACTTGATCACAACCCATTTGACTAACCCAGATAAAGAACAGATAAAGATTTGAACAAGAACAGGGAAAGTGATCTTTGGCCTTGTTTTCCTGCCAAAGAAACAAAACATAGAACAAGAATCAACAAAGATCCATTCATTGTTCTTGATGATCTTGTCCAACCCAGAAATTGATACCCATAACAAAGATTCATTCATTCATTTTGAGTACCTTTCAGTAAAGAAAGCAAAGGGAGCAATGGCCAAAGTGCCAAAAAATTGCCTGTAAGTGAGAAGAACAAGAGGGTTCATTCCTGATTGCATGGCTAGCTTTGAGGTAATGCTTAAACCAGCGTAGCAAACTTGCAATATAACCATCCCCATGATTGTTGTGATATCTCCCTCCATGATTCTTCTTCTTTGTGTGTGTGAGAGAGATACAGAGGTTTATTCATAGAATGAATCCATCCATGAGAGAGAGATATGAGAAGAACTGTGTGGGTGTGTGTATATATACCTACACACCTGAGAAAAGTTGGGCGTTTTGTCAACTTGATCATAGTTCAATTGGTTAAGATATTTTAAATTTGTATGAAACACGAGTAGTTATATTATTGTGATAGTTTTACTGAATAACAATGTTTAACGTACGAGATAAACCAACGTACATATATCTATTTATAATTCATTTCTCTCTTCAATCGACGTGGAATCTCACAATCCACTCCCTTTGGAACCCAGCGTCCTTGTTGACACATACACGTGTCTGGCTCTGATACCATTTGTAATAGCTGAAGTTCATTGCTAGCAGATATTGTTTTCTTTGGACTTTCCCTCAAGGTTTTTAAAACGCGTATGGTAGGGAGAGATTTTCCTACTCTTATAAAGAATGTTTTATTCTCTTTCCCAATTGATGTGAAATCTCACAATCTACTCCTCTTCGAGCCCAATGTACTCGCTAACACTAACCCTCTTTCCTTTCTTCAATCGATGTGGGACCCTCAATCCACTCCCTACAGCGCCCAACGTCCTTGCTGGCACATTACTTGGTGTCTGGCTCTAATACCATTTGTAACAGTTCAAGCCCTCTGTCACAAGATATTGTTCTCTTCAGGCTTTTCCTTTCGGACTTCCCCTCAAGATTTTTAAGACGTGTCTACTAGGGAGAGGTTTCTACACCCTTATAAAGAATGTTTTGTTCCTCTCTCCAACCGACGTAGGATCTCACTCTCTAATTCGTTCTAGCGGTGATATTGAGTAATTTTTTTAGATAGACCCAACGGGAAAGAATCTGATTTATAGGACGATGACAAGTACACGTTGTAGCTAACGGTTTTGAATAACTTTTGGAGGTGGAATTAGAGAAAGAAAGGAAGAATTTTGGGGAAAGATTAAGGGAAAGAAAGACACATAGGAGGATATTATTGCACCATTTGGGCATTTGCATGGAAGAGAAAGTTGCCACTTAGGGTACAAAGTTGTTTTTTAGGGGCCGTTTTTGGAGCAAAATGAAAGAACTTGAAGCAAAAAAACACTCTTCCATGACATCAAAACCCTTTCTTCTTCCTCTTCTTCTCCTCCATGAGTTGCTTACAGCTCATTTGGGACTTTGCATGGCTTTAGTTTCCAAAGCTTGGGTTTAGTGACAAGTGGTGCAATTTGATTGGTTGAGAAGAAGGGTTATTTAATGTGGGAAAATGAGGCATACCCATATATAAATATATGTTTTTTTTGTATTGGAAATATATAATATCAACTCTTTTATGGGAAGTTGGCAAAGAATACAAGAAAATTTGAGAAAAAAATCCTTTGATTTTTGGGGAAAATAAGGATTTCTTTTAAGGATGTAATTATGTTTGTTGGGATAACTTCTACTTCTAAATGTTTAGGTAGCGTTTGGATCAACGAGTTGAGCTGTTTTAGCTTTAAAGTGTTCAACTTTAGTTAAATAGTCCTCTAATTTTGAAAATTTATGTGTCGAAATAATTCGTCTTGGACTTATTTGCGAATAAATTTATTGCTTCTATCAAAGTTTCGAGAAAAAAAAAAAAAAAAAACCAACTATTTGAGTTGGTTGATGGAAGCGTTGGGTTAGATTGTGAATCTATTGAAGCAACCCTTTGGGCATGAACGCCCGTTGAATGTGATTGGGTTGGAAGTGGACTTGGCCTCATATAGTTGTTGATTATGGACGCGGGTTGGGTTCGACCCGACTCAACTCGGTTTGTCTTTTTCTTTGTCCCCTACTTTTTTTTTTTCTTTCTTATAGTGGTTTCACGTGTGTATATATATATATATATATATATATATATATATATATATAACTCACATCAACAACAAGGAACTTTAGATAGTGTTTCCTCTTAGTATTGAATTTCGAGTCCAAATTTGACTAAGGAGAAGTAGTAGAGAGGGAGATCGAGGGAGTTGGTGAAACTGTCGACTAGAATGGAGCATGGACCATTGAAATCCGCGCATGATTTAACAACGGTTTGAATTTTTTTTATTGTGATAGTGAGTGAACGGTGTAACTTAAATTACAAATTTAGTCTCTAAATTTTTTAATATATTTTTATTTGACTTTTTAACGTTAAAAAATGTCTAATAAGCCTCTAAATTTTTAACTTTGCATGTGATAAATTCTTAAACTTTCAATTTTTATCTAATTTACATAGAATCTTAATGTAGTCGGTAGAATCTATGAAAAATTAATTTGTTGAAGGTGCTTATTTTAAAACCATAAAATATGTTGGAATTTCTTATAAAATAAAATAAAAAATATAATTTGCAACGTGAGCTTGAAAAAAAGAACTAGTTCTGATATGAATCGATCAAGGAATTTTCATACCTCAAGGTTCAATTACAAGGACGAGAGCCAAGAAGCTACAACAAATCTTGTACACTTGTATTCAAGCGACGGTGAGTTTATGAAAAAAAAAATCCTAATTTAAGCTATCGTGAGCTTATTAAAAGAAATTCTAGAAGATGTTAGAGACTTGTTTGCAAATTCTTGTGGAGTGATTCGAATTACGAGTTCTCTTTACTCTTGATTTTAATCTCCAAGGTAATCCGTTCCATACTTTCCTTTGAGTTGATTCCATATCAAGTTCTCTGTGCATTTGTACAATCTATACACGTCATTTGCTTCTTAACCTCACGTTATCAAGGAAATTTATTGGTATAATTAGGAATTATCTGATTTTTTACATTTCTTTGTAGCCAAAATATATTTGTGAGATCTCACCTCTGTCGGAACCGAAATGAAACATTTTTTTTATAAGGAAATCTCTCCCTAATATGCACGTTTTAAAACCATGAGGCTGACAAATATACGTAACGAGTTAAGGCGGACAATATATGCTAGTAGTAGGCTTTGACGGTTATAGAATAGTATCAGAGTCAGTTATCGAGAAGTGTGTCAGCGAGTACGTTAGCCTTCAAGGAAATTTATCGGCATACTTAGTAATTATCTATTCTTTTACTTCGTAACCAAAAAATATTTGTGAAACCCTACATCAGTCAGAGAGGGGAACAAAACATTCTTTTATACGGGTGTGGAAACCTCTCCATAGTAGACTCGTTTCAAAACCATGAAGCTGACAACTATATGTAACAAGCTAAAACGTACAGTATCTATTAATGATAAGCTTGGACATTACAGAATGTCCGTTACTGAGTGGCAGCGAAGACGTTGGCCTCTGAGGGAGGTAGATTGTGAAATCCAACATACATGGATTCATCGTGTATCTTACGCCTGTGGTGGATCGTTAGATCCCCCAATATATTGAATAAACTCCGAATAAACACTTTTAAAAATTCAAGAATCGAATGGCCGAGTCAATATTTTCTTGATTATTTTCTAAAAAATCCCCCAAGATCCAAAAATTGAAGTACAAACTTTAATGATTTTCCTTAAACTCATCGAAATAACAACGAAGAACACAAACAAAATGCGACCCACCGACAGTCTACATTTTAATTTATAAAGACAAAAACCAAAAAAAGATCAAAATAAAGGATCCGATACTCAAAACCCAACAAAATAAATCTCACACAGACAAAGAGAGAGAAGAAAGACAGCAGCTTTGCGAGCTTTGAACTGTCCAGTGACAATGGCCGCCATTGTCGGTCTCTTTACCTTTCTTCTACTTCTTCTTCCTCCTTCTCTGGTTTTTTCCCAGTGCACTCGCCGTCCGCCGGTCATCTTCAACTTCGGCGACTCCAACTCCGACACCGGCGGCTTAGTCGCCGGACTTGGCTTTCCCGTTCTCTCCCCTAATGGCCGAACCTTCTTCCGTAGATCCACCGGCCGACTCTCCGATGGCCGACTTCTCATCGACTTTCTCTGTAAGTAGGCCCCACTATACTTTCCCCCTTTTTTTTAATTATTACGTGGCGTTAGATCTGACCGTTCAGTTCGTCTTTAGATCTGAAATTGTGAATGGCATTTTTGTGATTTATGGGAATTTGGGGGGTTTTTGTGGAATTTGAGATGGATATGGATCCCGTTCTGTTTGACGTTTGTCTGGGGTTGGAATCCTCTGCTTTACTGATATTCTAATCTCTGTGCTCTCTGGCCACGTGGTGCGTTTATTGTGCTGGGTCCCACCTTCCTCTCTTTTTGAACTTTGATTTAAATTTATCATTTTTATATATTAAGGAAATTTTTACTGTTTTTTTTTTTCTTTTCCATTTATGTATTATAAATATTAATTTGTTCTTTCCCTTCCATAAAATATTATTAAGATTATTTTAATAATTTATTAAATGTGATGTCTACATTGGTTGGGGGAGGACAACAAACCACCATTTATAAAGGTGCGGAAATCTTTCCCTAGCAGACGTGTTTTAAAGTCTTGAGGGGAAGCTCGAAAGGGAAAGCCCAATGAGAACAATATCTGTTAGCGGTGGGTCTGGGTTGTTACAAATGGTATCAAAGCCAGACATCGGACGATGACGATGTGCTAGCCTTCTTGTTGTTCCCTGAAGGGGGTAGACACGAGGCGGTGTGCTAGTACGGACGCTGGACCTCAAAGGGGGGTGGATTTGGGGGCGGTCCCAATTTATAAAGTTGTGGAAACTTTCCCTAGACGGCTTTTAAAGCCTTGAGCCCTTTATAAGGGTGTGGAAGCCTTCCCCCTAGTATCACCGCCAGCAAGGACGTTGGGCCCTAAAGGGGGTGTATTTGGGGGCGGTCCCAATTTATAAGGGTGTGGAAACTTTCTCCTAGCATACGCGTACACGACTTTTAAAGCCTTGAGTGAAAGCCGAAAGAGGACAATATTACTCTAAATAATTTAATAATTATTTTTCTATTACCTCCAACCACTCTAAAATAAATAAATTTTAAATATTTGAGAGTAATTTGTGAAATATATATTGAAAATGAGTTTGAAAATTTTAATAAATAAATAATTTGAACAACTCAACAAATTTAACTCAAAAAATTTAGGGTTGTTTGAGTTGAAAAAATTTACAACTCTGGACAACTAGATTGAGACCGATCAAAACTTGTTTCATTTTGATTTGACAGGTGAGAGCTTGAACATGAACTTGTTAAACCCTTATATGGACTCGTTAGCCAGATCAAATTTCAAAAATGGAGCAAACTTTGCTATCGTAGGATCGTCCACTCTCCCCAAGTATGTTCCTTTTTCGCTCAACATTCAAGTCATGCAATTCGTTCACTTCAAGACCCGAACGCTCGAACTTCTTAACTCTAATGCTGGTATTCTTCTCAACTCTTATCGTTACAGATATTGTCGTTACTTTTTTCATTTTCTATATGTTAAGAATCCATTCTATTGAGATTGAGATCTTGTTTTAGGTTATGAGAATTTGATCGATGATGACGGTTTTAGGAACGCGTTGTATATGATCGACATTGGTCAAAATGATATAGCCGACTCTTTATCTAAGAACCTTTCTTATTTCCAAGTGGTTAAACAAATCCCATCAGTCATTTCCGAAATTCAAAATGCTGTAAAGGTAAGAGTGATAAGTGGTTGTGCTTTGTTTTTCAGTTCCTCTTTTGTTGAATTTGATGTTTTTCTCTAGGGTTTGTATGGTCAAGGTGGAAGGAAGTTTTGGATACACAACACGGGGCCGTTAGGTTGTTTGCCTCAGAAACTCTCATCGTTTCACACGAAAGATCTCGACCGATATGGATGCATTTCGAGCTACAATAACCTAGCGACATTGTTCAACAAGGCATTAAGCCATTTATGCCAGGAATTGAGATATGAACTGAAAGACGCAAGTATTGTGTACGTTGATATTTACACTATCAAGTATGATCTGATTGCCAACTCCTCAGTACACGGTAAGTACAAAAACCCGTCGTAAATTTACTAAACAAACACTCTATCAACCAACGAATCTCAGAAAAACTCACAAGAAGAACCGTTTTTTCAGGTTTTTTTGATCCTCTAATGGCATGTTGTGGCGCCGGGGGACGTCCATACAATTACGACATTAGGGTGACATGTGGTCAACCGGGATATCAAGTTTGTAACAAAAATTCAAAGTTCATCAGCTGGGACGGGATTCATTACACCGAAGAAGCTAACAAGATTGTGGCTTCGAAAGTACTTTCTAGAGCTTATTCTACTCCGTCATTGCCTTTTGATTTCTTTTGCAACAATTGAGTTCAATTAAACCATAGTTTGTTTTTTGTCATTGTTCCATTTTCATGGATATTTTTTTTTAATAACGAATGAAATCAAAGCTAAATTCTCGAGAAATAACATTATAATCTAAATGTAAGAAGTTTCACAATTTTATGTAAGAGACCACAATTACAAGTTCGATCGTTCATCTATGTAAGAGACCAAGTCCACCGTTAGCCCGTTTTAGCCCGTTATGTTTCGCCGTCAACCTCACGGTTTTAAAACGCGTCTGCTAGGGAGAGGTTTCCATGCCCTTATAAGGAATACTTAATTTCCTTCTCTGATCGATATGAGATCTCGCAATCCACCCTTCCTTGGAAATCTCTCCCTTATAATGAATGTTATGCTCCTCTCTCCAACCGATATAGGATCTCACAATCCACCCCTTGGAGACCAGCGTCCTCACTGGCACACACCCAGTGTCTTATTCTGATACCATTTGTAACCTCTCAAGCCCACACACTATCAAATATTGTCCGCTTTGGCCCATTACATATTGTCATTAACCTCACGTTTTTAAAACGCGTTTACTAATGAGAGATTTCCACACCCTTACTGTAACACCCGCTCATCGTCAACGCGATTAACAGGAGTTACCATCGACAATATTAAGAGACTCTGATATCCAATCATAAAATTCAAAATATTTCTAAAAACATACAGTAAAATATTTAAAAAAAAAACAGTACTTTTAAAAAAACTTAAAACGACTAAGGTAAACTCACAGCGAAAACATAATTACATAACAGACCCAGACATGGATTCCCAGTAGTCTCTAGCCCGCTGGTCTCGTCCTCGGCTGGCCTGCAGCATCTACATCTGGAAAGAAAAGTTATAATAATTCTGATGAGTAATTAGATTACTCAGTAAGTAGCTAGCTTATCATTCACGGGTTCATAACTAATCTTTCCACGTGTTTTTACGTTTTATTCACCACTGACTCCTAGTTCTCTTACTAGGGTCATCTGTTCGTTAATGAGATATCTCAGCTACCTCCAGCTAGGTTACTGACTCTTCTTCGATATGCTTATCTAAAATTTTCGGACTCGTATGTAAGACTTGCTCTCGGTCAAATACGGCCCGTCTACTAATTGCTCTGGCGGCCTGTTTATCTCATATACCAACGGTCAGGAATACTCATGCTCCCTGACTTAGCACACAGCGCGTTGGCCAGGAACTCCGCGGGAATTAGTAGACTATCATACTCAT
This sequence comes from Cucurbita moschata, assembly GCF_002738365.1. Taxonomy (NCBI): domain Eukaryota; kingdom Viridiplantae; phylum Streptophyta; class Magnoliopsida; order Cucurbitales; family Cucurbitaceae; genus Cucurbita; species Cucurbita moschata. Next base: position 2,320,230 of record NW_019268528.1, read on the forward strand.
ATAAATAAGCCATAGCTCAACAACCAATAAGCATATCTAGAGTCATAACCTTTCCATTAACATGCATAACATACTCACAGTTACTGCATGCTTTCATACATGTATCATGATCAACACATAGAACATTCTGACAATCATTTATATCATGCTTACATCACAGGCAAGCAGTCATAATATACAATAAACACTAAATATCATCAAAGCTCATCATAACATATTAAGCTCTTAATCAGGTAAACAACATACTCACATGTTGTAAAACAAGTTAAGAACTAATTCAAAGGTCGATACGCTACTTACTTGGTTGCGAACTCCTTTTCCCCCTTGAATGTACGTTTAATAGTATTTCAACACAATTCCTTCCTATTAGACCTATATTTTATCAATTTCAACATAAGTATAGACCAATTTTGATAGGACAGGTCAAAAGGAGTCGAACGGGACAAACTGGGAGCCAAAATACCTTCTCACGCGCCAACACAAGGTCGGGGTTCGTTTCTCACGCGCCTGATCCGCGCACAATCGCACTTCCACTCGCGGCCTCCCACGCGCCTCGCGTGTCCTTCAGCGCTCGTCTTCAACCTCTCCTCCCTGCAATTTTTCCCAATCTTTTCCTTTAATACCCGTTGTGTCCCGAAGCAAAAATTTCATCTCTACAGCTCGAATTTCGTTCTGATTTCTTCTACAACTTTATAGATCTTCTAACTACGGTTCTAACAAGCCTTATTTCATAACTTATTATGCAGTATGAATCAAGATATCGAGATTTAAAGGTTCGGTGATATGGGTTTTTCGTTACCTTCGAATCACCGTCCGATTCAGCTCGTGGCCGTATCCCCTTCCTCAAATGATTCCTCAGCAACAACCCCTCAAAAATTTTAAGCAACCAAAACTCGAATTCTCAAAAATTTCCTCCTCTGTTTTTCTGGGTTTTTCGCTAATCACCATTCTTCGTTTTTCTTCCTTTTTAAAGCCTAATCAAGCCCTAATACGCTTCCACATCCTCTAATCATTCACTCATCCATCCCACGCCTCCAGCTACGCGTCCGCCGCCCCTCATCCCCTTTACAGCAGCTGCTTGACGCAGCTGCTTCGTTTTTTATTTATTTATTTATTATTATTATTATTATTATTATTATTATTATTATTATTATTATTATTATTATCATTATTATTATTATCATCATCATCAAACACACAACACATAAATACAAAATACATATTATCATTATTTTAGGTTGTTACACTTAAAAAAAAAAAAACTTCATTCCCCTCTCGATATCACCGTCTAAACCTATAATTTACCTTAAAAATTAGTGTCTAAATAATTAAACCCCATAATCTTCCACTAAATTAACCAATGTACACTATATGCCTCTCCTGAGGCTTCGTACACTATACGCCTCCCCTGAGGCTTAAGGAGCTCTCAAATAACCTCCCCTTAATCAAGGCTGACTCCTTTCTCTCTGCCAAATTAACTAACGTGGGACTCACTCCCAATAATCCTCAACAATCCTATCTTCGAACAAAGTACACTACAATATGATATTAGACATTTTGAACCTAAGCTCTTGTGGCTTTGCTTTGGACTTCTCCAAAAAGTCTCCTACCAATAAATTAATCAATGTGAGACTCACTCCCAATAATCTTTAACAACCTTCCTCTCGTAAACCTCTCGTAAACCTGTGATATTCCACTCAATTAACCATCACAATAAACCCAAAAGAGGCCATAAATTACAAATTATAGAAATAAACTGAACAATGAAAGAAAGCTCATTCAAATGCTCAATGGAATCAAAACCCACCAAAACAGAGCAATCTTAAACGCAGAAATAAACAAAAAAAAATGGGAAAGATAAGAGCTTTGAACATAGAATCAAGCAAAACCAAAAGCAACCCATTATAAAACAGCGTTAATTCAACACAAACAAGAACAAAAATCAAAGAGAGAGATTAAGATCGAGCCCCTTTTTTGGTTCTTCTAGCTGTTCTTGGTGTTCTTGATGTTCTTGGTGTTCTTCCTTTTGGTTGCTCTGTTTTGTAGCTGAAGATGAAGCAGCTCCTAATTCAATGGCGGCTTTTGATTTGGATTTGTGGGTATCAAACCCATCTTCAATGAAATCTTCTGGTTGGAACTTTGGATTCCAAACCCCTTTTGTTGGGTTATCTTCTTCAGCTGATTCTTTTGATTTGATTTTGTCTCTCATTGCTTTGGTGTTTTGAATTAGAGCGAAGAACAGCTTCATTTTTTCCTCTTCATCTTCATCTTCATCTTCATCTTCTTCTTCTTCTTCATCATCATCATCATCTTCTTCAATGTTCTGCAATTTTCTTCTCTTTCTTCCTCCTTCCATGGCTCTGCTCCCAAGGGATGAGAAATGGACGAGAGAGAGAAAAAAAAAACAAAGAGAGAGAAAAACAAAGAGAGAGAAAGAGATGATTCACATTGAAATGTTGTAAAATGGGTTTTGAAAAATGTGGAAATTTTAATGAGGAGATGAAAAATGGAATTGGGATTCTTTGTCTCGATTATCCAAAAATAACAGGTCTGATGTTCAAATTTCCCTCAAATTTAATCTTTTTTTATACCATAATTTAAGAAAGAGATTCAAATAGGAACGTTTGAAATGAAGATATAAAACTATATAAACTTAAACTCGAACATGAATAAAGTTAAATTATTAGTTTAGTATCGGAGTTTCGAGTATCTAATAGGGTTTTAAACTAAATTTGAGAAATTTAGAAGTATATAATTGATTAATTGATGTATTTGATAGATCGTTTTCCTTTTTGTTTGGTAGTATGCTAATTTAAATAATTTAGAAAATGTCACAAGATTGTTCCGGGCACGCATTAAAAGAAATTGGAAATACAATTATTTAAACAAAATAATTTAAATTTCACTCTTCGTTCTATACCTCGTTACAAAGAAGATTTCAGTTAAGAAGTATTAGAAAACTCTTAAATGAACAGAAGCTAAATATGAAAATACGAAGACTCCATGAGCTATGTCTGTAATATGTCGTTGTCTTTACTATTACATGTATTAACGTGACTTGGGATAGGATCATCTAGCTTAACTCTAAATGGGTCATGAAAATCCTGATCAATTAGCCTGTAAGTTTGTCATCGGTTTTCAAAAACTATAGACTAGATAATCGTGGCCTAAACCCTAGGTTGAACCAAACTTCAACTACGTACTAGGCAGCAACGCAAATATTGAGCACAAACCACTTGGTGATGATCTCCTAACGAGTGCACGTGCGCAACCTTTTGGGGCCTAATGTCCTTATTAGCACATCGTCTGGTGTCTGGTTCTGATACCAACTGTAACGATTCAGACCCACTGATAGCAGATATTATCTTCAAGGCTTTAAAACGCGTTTGTTAGGAAAAGGTTCCACACTCTTATAAAAACATATTTCATGTCTCCTCCTTAATCAACGTGGGACATCACATTATGACTAAAATATAATTATTTTAATGTGGAGTGGTTGCTTGTGAGCCATCATATCCAACTCATTCCATAACACATATCCAAACCTACCCTACCATTTGTTAAACATAAATAAGGATTAAAATAATTATATTTATTAAATCATAATTCATTAATTTTTAAAATTATTTTAGTTCCTTTTACTTAAACTTTGAAAAATGTCTATTTTAAATACTAAATTGTCAAAAATTAATTATTTGGTCCATACTTTTTTGAAAAATGTGTTAAATGCTTCGTGTTTTTTAAATATAGTACTAACAGTTAAATATGAAATTTTTTGAACAATTTTTTAAAGATTTAAGAGTACTGTTGAAACTTTTGAAAGTTTAAAGATATTTTTAAGACAAAGTAAAAAATTTATGAGTATATTTTTTATTAATTTAGCCTCGAAACTAAAATAAACATATCTAAGAGCTAAAACATGAACAAACTAAGATTAAAACTTCAATTTTCCTTTTTTTTTCCTAAAAAATCCAGGCACTAAAATAGAATAGACAAGTTCATACACCACCAAAATAAAATAAGGTTTAAATGAAAAAGAGAGGATGATTTGACCCCAAAATGAGCAGTGATATAATGTGTGTGTGGACCATGAGCATTCTTTTCCCTTAATTTCTTGGCGGCTTGTTTTTTGATTTGTTGACTGGGGAATATCTCGAGTCTTCGTGGATCCTACACTCCCTGTTTATGGCTGCCACTAATGAAGCATGTCATTGAAAATGATTGAATAAAACCAAAAAATCTGGTGCAATGAATCTTTTACCTCAATCCATATTCTCCTCTTCGTATTCTTCATCACCGAGCAATGGCAATGATTCTGTATTCAAATAAACAAGTATATATATAGAGTGGTACAGTTCCGGTTAGAAACCACAACTCTATAATAATATGATATTGTTCACTTTGAACATAAGTTCTCGTAGGTTTGCTTTTGGTATAACATAGATACTTTCCCTGAAACTTATGTAGCTCTTGAATAGCCTCCCTTCAATCGAGGCTCGAATCCTTTCTCTAGAGCCCTTAAACAAAATACACCATTTATTTAACACTTGAGTCACTTTTAACTATACACCTTCGAGGTTAACAATTTATTTGTTCGACGCTTGAGAATTCTATTGACATAACTAAGTTAAGGGAATGACTTTAATACTATGCTAGGAATCACAACTCTCCACAATGGTATGATATTGTCCACTTTGAGCATAAGCTCTCATGGTTTTGTTTTTGGTTTTCCCAAAAAGTCTCGTACCAATGAAGATGTATTCCTTATTTATAAATTCATAATCTAGCTAATGTGGACTTCCTCCGAACAATCCAAAATAACTTTGATGCAATGACTCTGTCTATATGGTGTACAATACAATCCTCATTCTTTCATCATGTCTTAAACCAATGGGAGATCAATCCTATAAAACATTACAAGGAACTAAGTAGAGAATCGCAACCAGAAGTTGCATCATCATGTGGTTTTAGTCTACTAGGTTGAAATTTTATGACCAACTGCTTCAAATAAATGAACTAGATGGATGATGAATGTAATGATTCAACCATTTGGCAAATCTAGTGTGCCTGTTTCTTAGTGAGAGAGCTTGACATAGAATAAAATGTCCTTCTGCTTACTCCTCGACCCATCGAACTCCGTGTTTGGCCCACAGATAATAAGCTCCGATAGGACCTCTGCCACCGAACTCGTAAAGTTCGGGCTTAATGTTATTCTCCTTGATTTCATTTAGGATCGGAGTTAGGATGTTCCATGCAACTGCGAGTTCATCGCTTCTCATGAACAGATGGCTATCCCCATCAATGACATCAAGGAGAAGATGCTCATATGAATCGGGCACGTCCACGTTGTACCTACAGTAAGGAAGAAAAACTAAAATGAACAAGAGAGAATAAAGCAATATCCACATCAAAACCATGCTGCAACTAACAAAGGACAATATTTCAAATTCATGAAGCACAGACGCACTTGTCTTTGTAAAGAAGATTGAGCTCTGGAGAGTCCAGTCGCAATCCCAATCCAGGAACCTTGTTATTAACTCTGACAAGAATGGCCTCTTCAGGTATATCACGCAAAATAATCTCGTTAGTTGTAGATGCACTGTTATACCCAATGTGCTCGCGATATATGTTCCCTGGAACCTGGCGAAATTGTATACGGATCTCTACACTGCATTTGAGAGCAATTCTCCATTAAGGATGCAGGATAAGCAGAGAATATGTAGAGGAATTATCATTATGATCATACCAGAGATTTTAAACTATCATTTTCTGGGTCTAACGACTCAAGCCGATCACTAGCAGATATTGTTCGCTTTAGCCCGTTACGTATTGCCGTCAGGCTCACGGTTTTTAAAACGTGTCTACTAGGGAAAGGTTTCCACACCTTTATAAAGAGTGTTTCGTTCTCCTCCCCAACCAATGTGGGATCTCACATTGGGATTCTTTCCTCGTGTTCAGAACAGCTCTGGTAAGTATAAGATTTCATATAATGGTTTGCTTTAGCTATAACATTGCTATGCCCTAGGTATTAGAAACTGATGTTGAAATTTTAACTATTCAAGTTCTCCTTCCTTTCAGCATTTTGGTTCTTAATTTCCCTCATCAGTGGTCGTTTTCTCCTATTTTTCATTCCCCTCTTATCAATAAGTTCCCATGGTTGTATGTGTACTAACACAAAAAATCATCCATTACATTGTCATTCATATAATCTTGGGATGAGAACGAATGCCCTCCAGCAACTTTAGGATAATTTTTAGTCTCAGTGTAAGTAGTTGCTAACTTGTATGAAAAGTTTAGGGAATTTGTTAGTGTTTTCTCCCCTATAAATACTCATCATATGTAATTCACAACAACAAAGAGAATTGAAAAACATAACTGCTTAAGGTTCTTCTATTCAAAGGATCTCTCCCCTCAACTTGTTCTTTCCTATTTGTTTCGGTATATTTTGTTTGTGGGCCATATCCAACAACTAATTCTGTTGGAGGCCTACATCTTTCTGACATGCAATAGCCTTACCAAAGACAAATTTACCTGTGTTTAATTAGTCCCAAGCCCGATTTGATCAAGAAAGGAACACCGTCCCAACGTGCATTGTCAATGTACAAAGCACCAGCAAAATATGTTGGGGTCAGATCGTCGAGAAAAAGGTCAACTTTGTCCTTAGCACTAGATTTGTACTGTCCGAGAACAACATCACTAGGTTCCAATGGGCGAATGGATCTCAGAAGCTTAACCTGGAAAGAATCTACTCATTTACATTACAATGATTACACCATGCAATAGTACTTTTTCGAGAAGTCGATATTTTACCTTCTCATTTCGAATGGCTTCACCATCGAGACTAATGGGTGGTTCCATGGCAAGTAATGCGATTGTTTGTAGTATATGGCTGTGCACTATGTCCCCAATGATTCCACCACCGTCCAAAAATCTGCATGGAAGGAACTGCATACATGTTGATGATCCTGTAACATTAATTCAAGACAAAGGTAAAAGTAAAACCAGTGAACTTCCAAGTAACCTTTTTGTTTGAACTCCAAGTTCTTCCGATAAAATGACCTGTAATAATTTTTAGTTTGTTTAGTGAGTATACAGAGTGAAAGGACTAGAAATTTCTTTATAGAAATGTGTACCTGTACACTGCTTATGAATGTACGACTCCATAGTGGCTGAAAAACTAAATTAGCAAACCTTAAAACTGTAAGGTTTTCAATCAGGTTCTTCCCAAGAAGATGATCGATCCTGAAATATGACGGTTTAAAATCAATTTATTAGCTGAAATCTAAAATAACATAAGAACTATGAACAAAAAAGGGTTAGCTTTGCAATTAGGTTGTGCAAGTTCTGGGTATTAAGTGCAGTGTTAGTGATATCGAAGAACGAATGATGAGAAGACACACCTGTAAATTTGGTTTTCCTCAAATTGAGAAAGAAGAGATTTTGTCAAAAAATGAGAAGACTTCATGTCAAAGCCAAAAGGTTTCTCGATGATAACACGATTCCAACCTTTTTTTGTTTGAGCTTTACTGGAAAGAGAGAGTGCAACATCCAGAAGGGCGTCTTGTGGCACGGAGAGGTAAAATATCCTGTTTGCTTCGGAATACCTCTGCAGTATGTCACATATTTTATAACCATTAATCGACAATCATATCGAAAAATTGGACATAAGGAAATGCAAGAAAAAAAGAACTTCTCAATCAATCAATGGCCCGATGCAACCACCTCAATTTGCTCCATCAGGAAATTGAGCTTTGACATGCCCTTATTGTTGTCATAACCTCCATTTACATGGAATGTTCTACTCAGAAAAGCATCCATTTTATCACTGCAATTTTGTCTACAAAGAAACAAAATACATTTCACCAAAATTTTGTTACTAATTGTCAAACACAACGCATTCGTTTTACATTCACAATGCTGCCGAACTATCGATGAAATTCATTACAATTGACATCAGTAATTGTCAAACTCCAAAAAATTTCAAGTTTATGCAGTTGACAATCACATTTTGAAGTTCACAAGTCTGTTTTATCATAGAAATCAAGCCTTAACAAGCCTCCACTGCATGCTTGAACTTCAATGTTTTTTCCCCTTACAGTACATGGTATAACTTTAAGTTGAACATGCACTTAGTCAGCACAGAGAAAACTCGAAACATTTACAACGTACCACTCAGTGTACGTTTTACATCATTAATCAAACATGCAGATTAGAATGAGTTTTGAATTCCAATTTTCCAAACATATTGAATACTTGACAGTAAACGTATAAAGAGATTATCCAGGAAATAAATTCAGAAACATACTGATGGTCGATGCGGCAGGTTAAAGTAGCAGAAATAATCGACCGCAGTTCTTCATCTGTTATATTTTTTCTTGAATAACCAAAAATGCCAACATTCTGCAACCATGGAATATCAGAACAGCTGTAAATCAACTTTGTGTTCACATAGATATCAAACTAGTAGATGTAATCTCCATTCATTTATATTTTGCATAAGAATCTCCATTCAATTTCTTGAGGTAGATCTCTTCAATAACCTGGAATATTTTAATGCCCAGTAAAAATAATCAATACGCATACCATTCTCAACAGTACTAAAATGCGGGATGTGACATATTGATAAGACTGTTAAGCGATAAACGGAACCGAAGTCCCTTTGGCACAAGAAAGTAGCCCATTAGATAAAAATGATTGCGCAACGAAATATGGAATGTGCGTGTGGAACACATTTTAAACCGAACATGTTGAAATCAATTAAATATATGCAAGGATACAACATACAATACTCTCACGAGATATAAGAAACTAGGATATCTGTAATATCACCATACCTCAGGGAGAAAGCCACTATAATACAGCGCAAACAGTGCTGGAAAAATCTTTCTTGTTGCGAGCTCACCAGTAGCTCCAATGACAGCAATACAGAGGGATGGTACTTCTTCGTCCCCGACGATGCGGTTTGACATAAGTGACTGTGGCAAGGATCCAGAAGACCCAGAGGAATCTGGAGCATCAGATTGCAGATTCTCAGATGCTGCAGGATGTGTACTTGTTTTAGTTGTTTCAGAATTGGAATCTGATGAACAAAAATGCTTAGTTCACCAAAAAACATAACAAATATTAGATCAAAACTATAGTAAATTAGAGAATGGAAGGCAACTACGTTTACTAACCACTGGAAAGGTTGGATTTCAAGACTGCTTCAGGAACTTGCTGAGCCTGTGACGAAGTTTCCTCAAAAGGCTTATCAAACTCATCTCCTTTATGATTTTTTACAGTCTTAAACTTCTGTGTTTGTCCAGATTTCCCATTATGTTGCAGAAGGCTTAGGCTCTCACTTATCCAGAGCCTTAAGCCATGAAATATTTGGCAGAAATTGGAAGCTCTTCGCGATCGTAATCTATTCGGCGCAATCTAAATCGACTCATGAATATAAGAACACCATTACTAAGCTTAGAAACAAGAAGTTTGTTTAAAATATTAGAGAATTCCATCATAAAGGGTAGGGAAATTGATAGAGAAAGAAAGAAACCCCCAAATTTTGAATGATCTCTCACAAACTCAGCATAAAATCTCACCATATGATCAACAATCTGATAGATACTTGCATTACATCTTGTTACAGCAAATAAACCTATCTTCTTACTACGATCACTTATTTCGCTATGAATTAACAACTAATTTCATCAAGATCAAACAACTAGAAAGCAAAATTAGAAGTGAGAAACTGGAAATGAATTGAAGAAGTAGCGGAGAGAGTGAAGGATCAAGAACACTCACATGGTAGCTGCAGTGGGGGATTCTGCGGACATTGGAGCACAGGGGAATAGCACCAGGAGGAGCCGAGAAAATTGAAATGGAAAATGGCATCGAAACTTTTGTTGTTCAGTGAAGATGGTTTGATATCGGAACTCTCTCTCCTCATCCTCCTGCGTTTAGCCAGCCATGGTAGGGAACTCGAAGACGATTGCATCTGTGGAGCCGAGGTTCCGGGTGCAGGAGATTGTGGCCCATTTGTCGCCCGTTAAGCCCGCCCGGCCCAGAAAGACTGTCCAGGCCCAACATACTATTTTGGTTTTAAAGTAAAATTTAAAGTAAATGATTGTATTATTAATTACATGTCTAACACTATTTTAATTAATATTAATATTTAATCAATAGAATTAAAATTAATATGTGTTTTAATTTTTTGGTGAGAATAATATATATATATATATATAAAAAGTTAACTAATAGGTCAGATGTTTGAATCTTTCATTCCTGATGTTGTACTAAAAAAATGGTAAAAAAATCAAATATGTTCCTATAAAGAGATCTTCGGGAGACAAGTGTGTAAAAAAAAAAAAAATTACGACGACCTGAAAAGAAAATTATTACTAAAGATGAACTCTAATCGACTACACAATGCTAACATCGTACTTAAGAAAAAACATTATTAGAGATGAAACCCTAATCAACTACCCAATGCTAACATCATCGTCGAGTTTGGAACTCTGGTCGATTGATTTCACAAACATTAAACTCGAACATAATTTTGCAGCCTACAGTGCTCCATTCTTGTTGCGTATAGCTCTTTCATTGTTATTATTAGTGACGACCCACGTCCTCGATTGAAATCTTTCCTCGAAGTGAATTGAATTGAAATAGTTACAGGAAAAAAAAAACATACTTACGTACATATTATATATACCAATAATGTGAATGTGACTACTGTTTTGAACGTGTATGAGAAGAACTATCTTGAGATTCGAGCATCCGAACAACTTGGCTCATCTTTGGTCTCTTCTCGTAATCTGGATCCACACACCTCAATGCAACCAATAGAACTCTTTTCAACCCTCTTGTGGATGGCCTTCCTTCGATCCCTATTTTTGGATCCACCACTTCTTCACATCGTTTACTTCCGATCATCATTTTCAGCCAATCCACCACGTTTACCTGAACCGAGCCAATATTTCGTAAAAAAATTGAATTACGGTCAATATTTTTCAACATATTATAAAGATAGTACAAATGGATGAATTTGATATATTGTTAAACTAAAAAAAATGTACCTGTTTGGGCGGACGTCCATAGTCAACAGGATCTCTTCCTGTGATTGTTTCCACCAATACAACTCCAAAGCTATACACATCGCTCTTCTCATTCAAAAGTCCAGTATTCGCATACTCGGGAGCCACATACCTGAAAAAATAGGATACTCAAAACAACACCAAAACTAAAAGCTCGTACAAGAATATTCGATAGAGATCAATACCCAAATGTCCCCATAACTCGAGTCGTAACATGAGTCTTTCCGACCTCCATCAACTTTGCCAACCCGAAGTCGGATACTTTGGCATTGAAGTTTTCATCTATTAGTATGTTGCTAGCTTTGATGTCTCGATGCACCACCTTTGGCTCAATGGCTTCGTGCAAGTATGCAAGCCTTTGTGACATGACAAGAAAAACATCATAGGTTGTTCTAAAAAACCAGACAAAACATATGACAAGACATAGGTTGATCATTCTACTGACCCTTTGGCTGTCCCCAACATGATCTTCATTCGAGCCTCCCATGTAAGGTATCTATTCTCTCCCATTCCTTCATGTAGCCATAGCTCTAAGCTTCCATTGTTTATGTACTCATACACCAGCATCCTGAAAGTAGACCAAAGCTAAGAATAGTACTTTCTTGTGAACATCGATTAGGACCGATTATTAAGATCTGTTGAGAATTGTGAGATCCAACAATCCCACATTAGTTGGGGAGGAGAACGAAACACTCTTTATAAGGGTATGAAAACCTTTTCTTAACAGACGCGTTTTAAAGCCTTGAAGGAAACCCGAAAGGAAAAGTCCAAAGAAGACAATATCTGCTAGCGGTGGACTTGGGCTGTTACAAATGGTATCAAAGTCCGACACCGGGCGATGTGCCAGCGAGAAGACTGTTCTCCAAAGGGGTGTAGATACGAGGTAGTGTACCAGTAAGGACGCTGCGCCCCATAGGGGGGTGGATTTGGCGGGGGTCCCACATCGATTGGAGAAAGGAACGAGTGCCAGCGAGGATGCTGGGCCCAGAAGGGGGGTGGATTGTGAGATCCAATAATCTTACATTGGATGGGGAGGAGAACGAAACACCCTTTATAAGGGTGTGGAAACCTTTCCGTAGCAGACACGTTTTAAAGCCTTGAGGGGAAGCCTGAAAGGGAAATCCCAAAGAGGATAATATCTGCTAACGGTGGACTAGGGCCGCTACAAGAATTTTCATGAAAATTTGGTTCATGAATACTTTTGGTATATTCCCCACTCCGATTCGTGAATTTATTGGATTCGTTTGGTTCATCTCCCATATTGGTATATGAATCATCTCGATTCATGTATGAACATTAGTGTTGCTTTGATTCATATATGAGAATTAGTATTGTTATGCCTATATAAAAGTTTGTCTAACGTTGTTTTGAAATTTGGAGTCATTGCTATTTTGTGTTTGCGTAGAGGCAATTAGGAGAAACTAGGAGAGATTTTGTAGTGTAAGAGTGTGAGAGATACACCACTTTCGCTACAACAATCGGTATTAGAGCATTTTTGTTGGAGAGAGAGAGAGTTGTCACAATCGTACTTTTCTTGGCAGCAGACTTTGCGATTGTGTGACACTCACTCCCAACACTAAGTGAGTCAAACCAATTTGTATTCGCGTTGCCTACGGCCGGACCGGGCAACGTATGTTCAAGTGTAACAATCCAAATCCACCGCTAGCAGATACTGTCCTCTTTAGGCTTTTCCTTTCGGGCTTCCCCTCAAGGTTTTTAAAACATGTCTGCTAGAAAGAGGTTTTCACACCCTTATAAAGAAGATTTCGTTCTCCTCTCCAACCGATGTGAGAACTCATATCAAATCTTTGTCCCCATTTGAGAAGGAGGTTTTAGAAAACAGTGGCAAAGAGATTTTCAAATGCGAGTTCGAAAGTAAGAATAAGAGAAGATTTAAAAGCAAGTAAAAGTCAACACAACGACTTAAATAGCATATAACTTTTCAAGTATCGAGAATTCGAGAGAGAGAGAGGCGTCGAGTACCGATCAGTCCCTTCGATGCAGTACCCCAAAAGACGAACAAGATTCTTATGCCTAACATGCCCAATTGCCTCAACTTCCACTCTAAATTCCATCTCAGCTTGGCCTCTAAAACACACAAAAACAAAAAAAAAGTATCAATTTAACACTTCAAAATCAATCAAATCACTAATTTTACACCCAAAACTTACTGTCCATTAAAAATCTTCTTAACAGCCACTGATATCCCATTCAACAACCTCCCTTTATACACAACTCCATACCCTCCTTCTCCAATCAAATTCTCTTCTGAGAACAAATTAGTAGCCAAATCCAGCTCCCTCAATGTAAACCAATACCCCCATCCCAATCGCGACATCTCTAGCAGACCCGACAGTGGCGACGTCGAACGTCGGTTCATTGTCGTCGTCGTGACGGTGCCAGAGCTGCCTTCATCCCCTGATTGTGATCCATAGCCATAGCTCAATGGAGGAAATGATGATCCTGATTCAGTGCTGTAAGTGGTGATATGAACTGCCTTTATGTCCTTTGAATGTGATGGGATTTGTGTTAGAGGACATAAGGTGTTGGTGTTGGCGTTGGCTGCTGATGATGATGTTCTTGAGTTCTTGTTGCTTGAGGTTAAAAAGAATGAGAGTATGCAAAGGATTGAGATTATGAATAGTCCTACTCCAATTCCAATGACTTCCCATACCTTTAGACCAAGTATGCTTGTTGTCTTTGATAGCTCTTGGTTTAGATCATTCCCCATCTCGTACATCCAAAAGTGTAAAATCACCAGATCACTTTATTCTAATCTCGTTCGATAAGTTCTCCTGGTATCTGCCTTAAACTACAGGAGCGGTCTTGCATACACACATATGTAAATCATTATTACTTGCAGGATTGGAGTGTATACGAGCGAGTAGAGCTCAAGAACGGAGAAGCCTGTTATAAAGCAGTTGACTAGAAGTATCAGACTGTTGGCCTGTGAGAAGACGGCTTCTCTCGGAAAAGATGACCTAATTTCTTTTCTTTGTTTTTTGAGGAGCCCATAATGCTAAAAGGTGGAGAGAAGGAAGCCGAACCTCTTATCGACCTGAAAACATAACAAATTCTTGGTGTTGAGGGAGATTTGAGTGACACAGCGAGTGTTTTCTAAGAAGGGATTGACTTGGAAGAAGAAAATGAAATACGAACAACCGCGCGGGTGAGAACCGGGCTCGTTTTACCTGCGGAGGCTGTTGTAGTTGATTACAGGGCCAATTTCTGAAGTCCCTTTGGCACAGCCAAGCATGCTCTAAAGGCATAGAAGCAGCCATGGTTTGAAAGAACAGAAGGCATCACTGAATTGCAGCAGAGAAAGAACACTTAGAGAGCTCTGATATAAAGAAGAAATTGGCATCATAATGAGGTTTCTTGTGGCATTTGAGAGTCGAGAGAAGGTGTGAGATCCCACGTCGATTAGGAAGAAGAACGAAACATTCTTTATAAGGGCGTGGAAAGCTCTGAGAGAAAACCCGAAAAGGAAAGCTCAAAGAGGACAATATTTGTTAGCGGTGGGCTTAGGCCGTTACAAATGGTATTAGAGCCAGACACCAAGCGATGTGCTAGCAAGAAGGCTGAGCTCTGAAGGGGGGTGGACACGAAGCGGTGTTCTAATAAGGACGCTGGCTCCAAATGGGGTGGATTGTGAGATCTCATATTGATTGGGAAGGAGAACGAAACATTATTTATAAAGGTGTAGAAACCTCTACCTAGCAGACACGTTTTAAAATCTTTGAGAGAATGCCCAAAAAAGACAATATCTACTAGCAGTAGGCTTGAATTGTTACCGTGAGTCGTTATCGAGGATGATAATGACTTCTAAAATTCCATATGTTACTTGTATGCTACTTAATTTGCTCATTATTGTACATACTTTAGGTGGCAACTGCCTCACTTTTGATTGTTTCTTTTCTTAATTAAATCATCACTTTGTAAAAGAAGTAATGATTTTATTGACTCTAGCTATTAGGACTCGTTCTAACCAAGGAACTCGTATGATCTCAAAAATGACTTACATTAGCTGTGAGATCCCGCATTGATTAGAGAGGGAAATGGAGTATTCCTTAGAAACTTCTCCTTAATAGATGCAAATCATGAGGCTGATGGCGATACGTAATGGGTCAAAGCGGACAATATTCGCTAGCAGTGGGCTTAGGCTGTTACAAATGGTATCAGAGCCAGACACCGTACAATGTGCTAGCGAGGAGGCTGTGTACCAACAAAGACGCTGGAGCCCGAAGAGAAGGGAATGAGTGCCAGCGATGACACTAGACCCTGAAGGGGGTGGATTGTGAGATCCCAGATCGATTGGAGAGGCAAACAAAACATTCTTTATAAGGGTGTGGAAACCTCCCGTAGCATACACATTTTAAAACCGTGAGTCTGACAGCGATGATTTAACGGGACAAAGCATCAACAGCATCGTTGATAGATCCCACATCGGTTGGAGAGAGAAACAAAACATCTTTTATAAGGGTGTGGAAACCTCTTCCTAGAAGAGGTATCTTAAAAATCGTAGGGGAAATCTTGAAAGGAAAACCTTGAGATGACAATATCTACTAGTAGTAAGCTTGAGCGGTTACAATCGTCGTGGAAGATCTAGAAGTATTCGAATGAAGCGGGTAGAAGACAACTTGTTAGATTGAGAGTAGAAATAGCAAAGGTTTAGGTGGTGCTATTGGTAATCCATAAGGGTTAGTGGTTAATACTTAAAATCAGGGAAGGGATATGGTTGGTGGATGTCTAATTGTGTCCCATTTTGCACGATGAAATGCCTTGTTCTTCAATTTAAATCATTCATTCATGCAACTATTTGAAAGGGACATTGAATTTGGTGATGCCTTACACCAAAGATTATTAATGGAGATTTTTGGTCATTGGATGAGTTGATTTGATATCACAATAGTCGTTTGTACTCTCTCTTTCCTAATGTCTCCATCACCCACGAACCCATAAGATTTCTATGGTTATGATTATCTTGTTGATCGGAGATCTCAAGACAAGAATACTTGTTTGAGATTTGAATCACTTTATAAGTAAGATCGATCATGTCAAGCTTGAATGATTCTAAACATGCAACCTAAACTATATAGAATTGCAAAGAAACTTAGTCATTGACTAAAGGAAAAGGTAAGAACACTTAACCCTGATAATTCAAATTACCTTGTCGATCAAATATTTAAAGGCAAGAACACTTGATTGAGATTCAAATCACTCTACAATAAAGATTGATTATGTCAAGCTTAAATGATTCTAAACGCAATCTAAATTACATAAAATTGCGAATAAATTTAGACATTTGCTAAATAAAGCACAAATGCTCTTTTTACTATATTTTTCAAGTCTCATTTACAGATATAACATACATGCCTTTGTATAGTCAGTCTCACAATAAAACCCTTGACCTTTCATTAGGCATGTCAAGAGTTGTAATATTCATACTTTACGACCATAATTAACCACTATATAAATGTAACCTATGACACAAATTGAAATATTTTTTAATAATTTTAACAATATTTTCTTTACATTTTCGACCGATGTCTTGGTTAATATCTATTGTGGTTATAAAGTTCTATAATTCATGTTCAAAAGGCTACAACAAAATAAAGGTGTGCACTACTACGTTCAAATAAATATAACATTGACTAGACTTGATGTAACCATCTCGACTATGAAATCCTATCTTTATTAGTGTTATAACATTAATCATGTATGCTTGAAAGAGTAATGGCTCGAAGTGTTATTTCAAATAATGCAATTATAACAACTCGTATAATCATCGAGCTCGAAAGGGGTGGTTTCGAGCTAATCATGATGTTGTAGGAGGATTTTGTGAACAACTAGCTATGAGTGGTCACAATGAGTTGGTAGCCTATTGGAGAGGTAAGTGTTATAGACATAAAGCATGGAACATCACACCTAATGTGGCCTCACTAAGCCTACAAGCCACCTAATTTGATTGAGCTACATGCTTGGTGGCCTCATTTAGTTTAGTGGTCATTCCTCTACCTTTTCCTAGAGCTAAGACTATACATTCTAATGACTTACTTCATCGCTTCGAAAATACTACCAATATCAACATCGACATCGAAACCACGACCTTGAACCCCGAGGATTCCCAGAAGTTTTGTTTTTCACCATCCGTTGCAGGACCGGCTCCTCCTTGTTTTGCTGCCAACTGATCCCTCAGTTCCTTAATGGCTTTCTCCCGTCGATCCCCGATCTGTTACGAACCAAATGCAGTTTAGTTTCATCTATAACACGTGGGTCCAAAAAGAACGTTTTATCGACTATGAGTCTTGTCTACACTAAAGCTAATAAACCATCAAATTCTAAGCAAGTTTAGTGTTTACTCTTTGAAGTTTCCGTGTTTGAGTGCGAGCTTCTTGCAGACAGAACTCTAGCTTTAACACCCTCTTTTTCAGCTCGTGGTCAGCTCGTCGTTGTTTCTCTAACTGTTGATAAGAAAATCAAAATATATAAACGAATACGAAAGCGGTATGGTACGAGGAAGTATACCGTACACGGTATAGCCAAAGAAGTATGCATACTTGTGACTCCAACTCCTTGGTTTTAAGCTTCCAATGAGAAGACATCATCTTGATTTCATTTTTGAGTTTTGCTATCTCTTCATCTTTTGCAATCAACAGCTTGTTGATCTTCTCCACGTTTCTGGGGGAAACTTCATCTAATATCTTCCTCAATTCACAATCCTTGCTCACACCGGATTTGGCGAGAGCTTCGGTAATATCGTGCTCGACTCTCGTCACTTCATCTTTCAGCTGCTTCTGAGAAGATTCCCTTGCTTGGAGATCTTTCTGTAGGTTGTCGAGTTGTTCTTCTAACCTTTTCACACGATCTTCGTGTTCTTTTATAGACGTGTTCTTTTCATCCAATTCTTTCAAAAGCGCAACACATTGGTTCTGTGCCGATCGAGCTGATGCTGCACTTGCATCGGCAGTTGCTTGAGCGGTGGCGAGCTGTAGTCTTAGTCCATCCAACTCATGGAGATACTGTATACGACAAAGAATTGGTTACATACATCATTCTAAAGAACATAGTGATGGATTTCATCAGACCCCTTTTCCACAAATCCTTAAAAGCAAAGGAATTGGATTTACTATGAAACCATCATAAAAAATGAAAAACGAACCAAACGGTTCTGCAGCTATCAACTGTAACAGCCCGAGCCCACCACTAGCAAATATTATCTTCTTTAGGCTTTCCCTTTTGGGTTGATCATCAAGGTTTTAAAACGCGTCTATTAAGAGAGGTTTTCACACCCTTATAAGGAATGTTTTGTTTCCATCTCCAACCGATGTGGGATCTCACAAACCACCCTCTTGGGGGCCCAGCGTCCTCGCTGGCACACTACCCGGTGTCTGGCTCTAATACCGTTTGTAACAACCCAAGCCCACCACTAGCATATATTGTCCTCTTTGGGCTTTCTCTTTCGAGCTTCCCCTCAAGATTTTAAAACGCGTTTGTTAGGGAGAGGTTTCCACACCCTTATAAGAAATGTTTTGTTCCCCCTCCAACCGATGTGAGATCTTGCAATCCACCTCCCTTGGGAGCCCAGCGTCCTCACTGGAACACCGCTCAGTGCCTAGCTCTAATACCATTTGTAACAACCCAGGCCCCCCGCTAGCATATATTTTCCTCTTTGGGTTCTCTTTCAGGCTTTCCCTCAAGGTTTTAAAACGCGTCGATCAGGGAGAGGTTTCCACACCCTTATAAGAAATGTTTTGTTCCCCCTCCAACCGATGTGAGATCTCGCAATCCACCCCCCTTGGGAGCCCAGCGTCCTCACTGGAACACCGCCCAGTGCTTGGCTCTAATACCATATGTAACAACTTAAGCCCACCGCTAGCAAATATTGTCCTCTTTGGGCTTTCCCTTTCAAACTTTCCCTCAAGGTTTTAAAACGTGTCTATTAGGGAGAGGTTTTCACACCTTTATAAAGAATGCTTCGTTCCCCTCTCCAACCAATGTGCGATCTCACAATCCATCCCCCTTAAATACCCAATGTCCTCGCTAGCACACCGCCTGGTGCCTGACTCTAATTCCATCACTTTTCTTTAAGTATTAACAAATAGTAATTTATAGATTCATATAAACTTTGCCTTCATTTTCCCTCTCACCAACCAACAGCATATTCAAATCAAACAATTATTTGAATTCAAGTAATGGGAGGGAAATAACAATTAAAGTAACAACACAGTACTTTTTCCAGCTTTCCTCACATTGAAAAAGAAAGGAGCAAAACAGAGAAGGCATTCACGAAGATGAGACTAAGATGTGTAGCTTTTTGGGAACTTTATAGCCACATAGAGTAAAGTAAAGCAATCACAAGCAGAGTATGATAACCCAAACCAATAATTAATCATGAAAATTCCAGTAAGAAACAGAGTTGGGAATGGAACCTTGGTGGCAGAATTTGCAGAAGTCTTGAGCTGTTCATCCCTCTCTTCCAATTCAACATGCAATCTCTCAATTGCTTGTTCCATATTCTTAGCCTTAGTCTCTGCTTCCTGCAAAAACAGATCAAAAAATCACTCAAAAGCTTGAAAGATAAACAATATGATAGAAAAAAAAGGTGCCCAAGAATCCCAAATCATCCAAAATCACATGCCTGCCTTGTTTGTGCCTCTTTAGCAAATGATTCTTCCTGAGATGAAAGGCGGCTCCGAGCCTCCTTCAACTCCGCCGCTAAGGATACCACATTCCGCCTGAAGCTCTGCTTCCTCTCATTCAAATCCTTCAGCAATGGATCAACCTCTTGAACAGACATCGAGAGAACAAGATTCTGTTCCAATGGCGTGAAGAAATTTGGCTTTCAAGATAAGCGGTCTCATGAGGTTGCTTTGTGAAACCTAAAATGAAGCATCTGCATGTGGGAGAAGGCAGTAATTTCAAAACAGAGTAAAGTAATAAATGATTGAAACTCGTGAATTCATTCAAATTATCAACAGAGCTTTGAAACCCATTTTCAACTGCATTCTATAACACAAACCCAGAATTTTCTCGGGAAAATTCGGTCCAGAAAATCAGTCAAAGATCAAGAGAATATGAATATCCACAACCCCACAACGATTTTTCTCCTTAAAAAACTAACCCATAATCAGAAATCGAGAGATGAATCGAGATTACAGAGAAAAGAGATTGTTAGATCACCATTTTTGAAGCGGAAATGAAAGATCGCAAGAGTTGTAATCGAAAAACAAAATGATCCAGTGGCTCTTTTGACGCCTAGTTGAAGAAGCAGCAGTAGCCAAGTGGTGGATTGTTCTTGTTGTTGTTGACACTTGTGGAGTAGGATTAAGGATTAAGATTATACTGATTCAGTGGCCCTTTTGACGATCTTAGGCTTTGCGGACGGAGGGGATGTGGATTTCCGGTGGCGATTTGAATTCATTAATTGGGTTACTCGAATTGGAAGGATTTGAAATTAACTTTTTGTCAATATTGGGGTTCGAATTGAACGGCGGACAGAAGAGGCCGACAGCTGAGCAAATGGGTGGATTGAGGTTCGGGGTTTCAAAACTCTCGAGCCTCCGGTTCGGGTAAATTGACGAATCCAAAGCTGAGATTTGTGTGGTTCGTGAGTTTGAATTGAGTGTGGAAGCGCGGCAAAATTCCAAACCTAGAGTTTGAAATATCTTAAAAATTAATATAAATATATTTTTTTTTCAAATCTGAATATTTTAATATATATATATATATATCCAAACTCGTGGTCATAGACCAAATAGACATCAATTAGTCGACAATCGTGCTTCAAATGGAGCGTAGCCTGATTAGCACAAATATATAATCTCTAACATCTACTCAAAGGTCGTGCTTATTGAATCTTTGAGGTATCTCCTAGGTTAAGGCTTCGAGCAAACATGAGCATTCTTGGATTAGCCGGGATGGAACCCCAATACTCCTAATACATACATGAATGGGTGAATAATTGACCGAAAGAGAACTTAGATTCACCCGACCATTAGGTGGGCTAGTGCTTATATTATATGTAAATACAACAGAGCGAGTGGCTCTTCTAAGTGGGCTGTTATGTGATAAGATTACAGATAAAGCGACGCCTTCGTGTAACATGTTGTGGTCTTAACGCCTGTAGTGATGAGTTTCACGCACTCTAAGCCCAGCCTATGCACGGTTAGGAAGATTGGCCACAATCCGAGCGGTACCACCCACCCAACTCTACCACTTATAGGCGCCCGTCCGTCCTACAGCCGCCCAAATAGGAACTACAGTGATCAAGTAGGAATCTATACATACATATACATACATATATATAACCTCAGTTGATATAATCTTCTTTCAAAAGTCTCACAATTCATTGCTCAATGTGAACATGAGAAATCAGATCATCAGCTGGAAATGTAAGGGAATTAGATTTATTAGAAACTGCAATTCATCAAAATCTGTAGTCATTTTAGATGGAGGATACAGAAGCCGCTCGCTGCACGATAACTCCATAGCTCGACAACTCCTAAAGTTACAATCCAGTCTAGCCTACATTATATGGCTTTTCCTGGGACGACGACGCTACTTCATTCGATAGTTAAGAGTCAAAAGCTCGAGATTCAAATATGTACAAGTACTATCCTTATCATGAAGACTGATACACAGGTTAAGTTCTTCTCTAGGACTTTATTTCTGAAGTGTTTCGGGGGTGTGCTCATGGTACCGAAACCATGGCTACGCAGTAGAAGAGAACCGTCACGAGCTGCTTTCATAAGCCTTCCTGTATATACAGATATCGAAAACTACTTATTTATATGATCCGCATAGAGAAATAGCCAAAAACCGATATGAATGTTCATGCATTTCGAAAAGACCTCAAAGGAGCAAGTTTATATACCATCTTACACGATCGATAGCAGAAATATTCTTTTTATCAGTCGAAGAATCACAATATACAAGAAACTTTATCACGACATCGACGCTGACCCGAATGCTGAACCAAAGATGCAACACTGTTTAAAGGCACTAATTCAGCATCATTTATGAACTACAAAAAGTGAAAAAAAAGGACTTGAATCTAAGAAAAATTGTTCTTCACCCAGCTGTTCCCCATGAAAAACTACTTTATGAAAACACAGAAAATGAGGGGCTTCGCCCGAAAAATGTCGAATAAAACATGTTAGGTTGACTAAGCTTAAAAGGTTATGTTCCTGTTTTTATTCTCTCTGTCCTCAGAGGTTGTCTGTTTTTTTTATAATACCTAAAGTTGTCCTTCATAAGATCATGGGCCTCTACACAATAGTCCTAATATAATATATATTACAGGTCATCTAATCAAAAGCAGTTTCTATTTGCAAAATATGAATCACAAAGCTAATATCTGTGTTAAAAGAAACCTTTGAAACCTCTCTAAACGCGTTTTAAAACCGTAAGGCTAACGACGATATGTAACGGGACATAGCAAACAATATCTACTAGCGGTGGGTTTGGGCTATTACACAAGCTGACATAAGTAACCATAAGCCACAAGTCGGCTTCACACATCCAGGAGAAAAGATAGAGGACGAGAAAATGGGAAGAGGGGTTATAGAGTAGGGTTAGAAGGGACAGGTGGGGACTCCCATGGATCATTTTGTGACGTAGTACTTTGAGAACAGAAACAATTTCATTGATGAATGAAATAAAACGTCAATGAAATTAAAGGAAGCTTATTGGGATCCTAACACCAAAACAAATTATAAGCACGTTAGACAATAAAGGTATATAAGGATGGTGATGTAAGCTACAGAAGCATAGTCATTGATCGTATAGTCTACCTGTAACAGCCCAAACTCACCACAAGCAGATATTGTCCTCTTTGGGCCTTCCCTTTCGGGTTTCCCTTCAAGATTTTTAAAACGCGTTTTCCAGGGAAAGGTTTCCACACCCTTATAAAGAATGCTTAGTTCTCCTCCCCAACTGATGTGGGATCTCACCATCCACCCCCTTTAGGATCCAACGTCTTTGCTGACACTCGTTGCATATGAACAGAACTTCAATTTCTCTTTTTACCTTATACGATCCCAAGTAATAAAAACCGTCTAAACTACACAAACCAGATTCAACGAAGCGATAGAAACCATACCTCCTCCATCCTCATTTGGAGAGTTGAGAGCAGGTGAAGCCGTCTCGCACAAGTTCATTGATTGCGTCTCTAAACTTGACGTAATCTTCATATTTGTTGTACACTTGATGTGAAATTCGTGCATACCCTGTTACAATCGCAGTTTCCCCCTTTCCCGGAGCACGATAATATATCGGGACTTCAACTCTAAACTCTTCCCGCAGATGCGTTCTCAACTTCAGAGTATCAGACTCACTCGAGATACCTAAGCAAGAAGGCAACCCCACCATGATCATACTTGCACACATACTCGGTGGGCAGCCGAGATGAGTCTTCCATGCTTCTACTAACATCTCTCCCATCTTAACAACAACCTCATGGTTACGTTTTTTGATTCCCTTAATCCCATCTTCAAACCTATTAACAAAATTCAAAACCGAAGGCACGACCAACTGAGCGCTATAATCCCTCGTTCCAATCCAAGCACTTTCTATAGCCAACCCATTACCATACTCATGAGAAACAACAGGATGATGCAAATCAGAATGACCAGGGGACCTCCTAGAATACAAGAAAGCAATTGAAGGTGGACAAAAGAACCACTTATGCAAATTACTAGTGTAATAATCAGCACCAATGTCTTGCATATCAATATCAGTACACCCAATAGCATGAGCAGCATCAACAAAAACTTGGTCAACACCCTCTTCCCTACAAATCTTAACCAGCTCCTTAACAGGTATAACCACACAAGGCATCGATGTAATATGATCAATCACAGCCAAACGAACCTTCCTACCATTAGCCTTACCTCTCTCTAACGCCTTGCGAAATTCACATATAATTTCATCATTAGATTTAACAGGAAAAGGCAATTGTACCTCAATTACATACCCACCAGCTCGAGAAACATACGCCTCTATTGATTTCTTCACAGCACCATATGCATAGTGTAGCATAACAGCCGCATCACCCTTCTCGAATCTCCCCTCGTTGAAATCCCTAGCGATTTTCTGAAGAACGATAGCAGCGGCGGTGGTGGCATTATCGACTATAGAAACTTCATCGATATGCTCGGCATTGATGAGGTTTTTGATGATGGTTCTTGATTCAAGAATCCCTTTCTTGAGGTCGTTGAAGTAGAAGCGATCAGGCTGGCGAAGGAACTTGAGCTGCCATTGTTGTTGAGCAGAGATGACAGAAGAAGGGCAACAGCCGAAACTTCCGTTGTTGATCCGAGCAACGGAAGGGTCGTGGTGGGCGAATTCGGATTGAATTTCGGACTCTGAAATGGAAGTTGAGGAGATTTTTGGCTTTTTGGGCAAGTGGGTATTGGCCTCGCCGTTGAGATGCGGCGTAGAATCAGTGTGGGGTTTGTTTTTTTCACAGTGGGAAGCCATTGGAGGAGATGGGTCGGAGAATTTAGGGTTTAAGAGTGATGGGTGATGGTGAAATTGAAAGAAAATGAGAAAATGGCGAAATGGGTCGATGAGAAAGAGGGAGAAATGCGTTAAGAGGAGGGCTTTGTGGAGAAGGGAAAACGTTAAGGCGAATGATGAGTAAAATAGTGAAGGTTTAGGACAAGTGGGGTGGCATAGTGCTACAACGGAAAGACAAATGGAGAGACATATTGGCATCCTCCATTATCAGAGTAAACTAGTCAAGTGGGCAGTTTTAGACTATGTCCTTTTATCATCTCCACCCAGCATACCTCTAGAGATGTCGTCTATAGTCTAGGTGATGAGAATTTCTTGAACCGAAGAAAAGAGAGAGTAGAGAACATTCTTTCCCAGTTAGATAAATAAGGCGGCGACCGGGTTATATTTTTCGTCACCACTTTTGTCCTTTTATCATCTCCATCCACGTACAACTAGAGATGTCGTCCATAGCTCAGGTGACGAAGATTTCTCGATTAGACGAGATACAGAGAGTAGAGAACATTTTTTCACTATTAGATAAATGGGATGGCGACTGAATTATATTTTTCGTCACCATCTTCGTACTTTTATCATCTCTACCCACGTACAACTAGAGATGTCGTCCATGACCCAGGTGACAAGAGGATTTCTCGGTTAGATGGAGAGATGGGGCGCCGACTAGAATGTAATTTCCGTCCCCGACTTTGTCCTTTTATCACCTCCACCCACGTACAAGTAGAGAACTTTTAATATATATATAATGCTCATTTTTTGTTCCATTCATAATTTTGGTCACGTTTAAATAATTTTAAAAAACATTTTATTTTTAAAATGAAAAGAAGTTAAAGAGACAGTTTTATGGTTGAATCCTACCGACAAAAACCACACATATTGTAATAAAGCAAAGATGTTGGAAGACATAAATTAGGTCAGTCAATTGAGTGACTATAATTCAATTTCCCACTATAAAGTTTATGCCTATTTTTGCCTTTTCCATTCAAATTTTAAATATTTAAAAATAAGTTTAAGATGGAGGCCGACACATATACATACGGGTAGTTTAGGTCAAGGTACCCGTTTAGTTTGTTGTAAAGAGAAAAAAAAAACGGTCAAAGTCAATCTCGAAGGGGTAAAATGGTCATTTTTGCCTCCCACTATTTAAGGGGTCTGTGTTACCATAATACATTCTTAATTAGGAGGATGAAGAAGAAAAGAGAAGGCAGGCATCCGAACGAGAGACCACATGGATACCTAGTAAATGGCGAGCACGAGGTTTACTGCTCCTACAACTTAACATTAACAATATGGACCCATTAAAATTTTCCACCTGACCCTTTGTAGATGAAAAACTGGTGATGGACGACTCTAGAATTCTAATATCCTTTGAGGCCACTAGTGTTGGATTCTGGATTATGAATGTGGTCGTATCTCACAGACTCGAGCTACACAAGAATGATGGTATAAGGAGTGAAGAAGACCTACATAGTTCAACCTAGAAACCATACCAAGTCCAAAGGAGTAGATGCACTCTGAGGTAGATTAGGGTCGTGATTAGTCCAACCAGGAGCACGTATGGTGTTAACTTAGATGAACGAACTAGGAACCACTAGGAGCCTGCAACATAAAGTCGGGGTATTTAGCTCAACGTCAGTTTTGATTTAAAACCCACAAATAGGTACTTACTGAGTATATTTTTATAATCATTTTTTATTACTCTACTAAAGACGATTGGAGTCGAGAACATTCTCAATTTTTTACTCACAGTACATATTGTATTTGTTTTTCGTTCAACAATTATGGAATCTGAATCAAATCGAGCTTGATGAATTATTAACGATGTCAATTCGTTGATCTTCACATTTAAATTTTCTAGAAGAATATATTCTCAGTTTCCATTATACAAAACTCCAAACCCCTCCTCTCTTTTTCTCCTATATAAACCCTTCTTTCTCCCTCAAACAACCAACCCCTCTTCTTATATCTTCAAGCCCTAACTAGCTAGCCATGGCCTCATCCAACGACGAGAGACAAAAGCCGAAGTCGCCCTCATGTTGCTTCTCGATCTCCACCTTGTTCAAGTCTCGAGCCCGTAGAAAGAGGTGGGACGACGATGCGATCGCAATGGAAGATACACGAAAGGTGTGGCCAAGTGATGACGACAAAGGTCGACACTGGGTGGCCGAGCCTGGCATCGATAGAAAAGCCAAAGCTTATATCGATAGGATTCATTATCAAATCCGCTACTCCGTAGCCGAATGACAAACTCACTCCAAACCTTTCAGCTAGTTCTAAGTGTATATTGAATGCATCCTTCCAAGTATATTGCTTAATATGTAACAATTCAAATCCTTAAAGCTATATAGTTAAACTCTTATTAACTATAATTAATCTTGTATTAATGTCTTTAAAATGTAAATGGCTTCAAAGGGTTTTTTTTTTTTTCTTTTCAGAAAATAATTATGGGTTGTTTTAATCGAGTTCTGAAATTTCGGGTTATGCAATTTAGGGTTTAGTTTTGAAATAATAATGAACCTACCGTTCGAAATTCGGGTTATGCAATTTAGGGTATAATTTTGAGATAATAATGAACCTACCGTTCAAATTTCGGGTTATGCAATTTAGGGTTTAGTTTTGAGATAATAATGAACCTACTGTTCGAATTTCGGGCTATGCAATTTAAGGTATAGTATTGAGATGATAATGAACTTACGGATCGAATTTCGGGTTATGCAATTTAGGGTATAGTTTTGAGATAATAATGAACTTACGGATCGAATTTCGGGTTATGCAATTTAGGGTTTAATTTTGAGATAATAATGAACCTACCGTTCGAATTTCGGGTTATGCAATTTAAGGTATAGTTTTGAGATCATAATGAACCTACCGCTCGATTTTTCGGTTATGCAAACCTATAAAAAAAAAATTGAGTTCAACTGTTATAAGGTGAAGGATTGAACTCTCGATTTTGAGATAATAAACTTTTATATTCTCTTTTTCTAATATAGTTTACGTTCATAATTTAAATGCACGACAAATAAAATATTAAAAAAAATACATTAGAAAGTAACAACGAGCTCGTGCATTAAGCCAATGTTATTCTTAAACAATGTGAGCTTAAATTCAAAATCGATAATATCATATTATTCGTGCTTTTTACTAATATTTTACAAAATCAAGCTCGGTTTCAAATTTAAAAATAGAAAAAATACGAAAGCCATAGGAATTTTTGAAGTTGAATCTAACCCGACACATCGAACACATCGTAACAAAGCAAAGCTATGGCTAGACCTAAATTAGACAAGACTAATAAGACATGACCTAATTCTTTGGACAATTTCTTTCACATTGAGTGATTATAATTCATTTCCCCTTTATGTCTATTTTGGTTTCTCGAATATTTTCAAACAAACCTAACTCGGAATGCTCACACGTGTACTATATACGTGTAATCGAGGTTATTCTCCAAGTTTAGTAATGTTATAAAAAAAAATTATAAATTTGGTTACATAGAACTTTCCGTTTTTTAATGTTTTAAAAAGATTTTCCATCGACCTGTTACGTATCGTCGTCAACCTCATGGTTTTAAAACGTGTCTACTATGGAGAGGGTTTAGTCCTACTCCAACTAGTGCCTCGCACCACTCGGTGACCAGCTCTGATACCATTTGGGGATGAATTGTGAGATCTCATATTGATTGGAGAGAGGAACGAAACATTTCTTATAAATGTGTGAAAACCTCTCCCTAGCAAACACGTTTTAAAACCGTGAGGTTGATAACGACTCTGAGAAAGATTATTCTCGGGCTCTTGAGTTTAAAATACTCATTTGACCGTGACCAATTACACGTTTGTTCCATTTCGAGTCATATTAAATCAATGGTTCATAGCTGAAGATTCTTAGTCTTGAAGAAATGGAATTTTATGCTCCTTTTTCTCTCTTTTATTCTTTTTGCTCTAATTATAAAGTATTGTCGTGCTTATTCACACCATTTTGTACCTTCTTCTCACTAACTATGCTATTCATTTCTTTTGTCCTAAGTTTGTTTAGTATCGATACTCGTTCGCTATGATACCAGTTGTTAGGATTGCTCAACAACGCACACACTCGATCAAGATGAACACAAAGAATAGGAGAGAGAAAATTCAAGAGAAATATTGACTAAAGATTTTATTGATGACTTCAAACATGTACGCGAGAATACAGAGAATGAAGAGAGGATTGCTGGTTTCAATTTACTAAATATAGCTTCTAAAGATTTAAAATGAGATATAATCTAACGAATATATCTCTATCAAATCTTTACCAGATATCTATCTTATATATCTATCAGATCTTTACCAAATATCTAGTGACCAGGCTCCACCATATTCCAACAATCTCACCCGTTGGAGACAACCCAACAATCTTTATGAGACGAGCTCCATATCCCAACAATCTCCCACTTGGAGACTGATACAGTCAACCCAACGATCTTCCAATGACTGGCTCCCTATCCCAACAATCTCTATATCTAGTGACCAGGCTGGCTCCGTATCCCAACAATCTCACCGACTGATCCAGTCAACCCAACAATCTTCCATATCCCAACAATTTCCACTTGGAGACTGATACAGTCAACCCCAACAATCTTCAATTAGAGATGATCTAGTCAACCCAACAGTTTGCTTGAGTTTATCAACCCGAACAATCTTCTAAGTGGAGACTGATCCAGTGAACCCAATAGTTTGCTTGAGTTTATTTATTTATTTTTTAATTTCATCCAAATGACTAAATATGGTCATTTACTCGTACTAATATAGTTGTAACACATAAAATGTAGGTAAAATTCTTAGTTGTGACGTCTGAGTAAAGGACAAGTATATGAATGAATCGATACCACATCCAATAGAGAGTAATTATGAAAATATGATAGTCAAAAAATATTTTTAAAAATTTGAAAGCAAGGTGCTCTTGTTTGGTGGCCCAAAGTGGTCTCTCGAGAATTTTCTTAGAAAGCACGTGAGTGATAACAAAACATATTAAAAAAAGACTAGGTGTTCATATGACCGGACAACTCGATCCATCCAAACTACACAACCAAACAATAAAAGTTAGATTGGATTAGACTTTTTGGAAAATAAAAAATTTGGGTCGGTTCGAAAATTGACATTTTTTAGTGGGGTTGGAAAATAGGGTTACAATACAGCCCATCTTTTAAGATTATTATAAAAATTAAGAATATTTGACATTTGTAATTGATGTTAGTGATATGTTCTGAGTTGGAGAGGTTTGATATTTGAGTTTTATGAGATTTTAGTTATTAATATACCTGGATAAATAAGATTTTTTAAATAATTTTAAAAAACCCGACAACCCAATTGAACCTGGATTGAGTTAAGTTGTGAACTCTATTCGAATTACTCGGATCACCCGCCCGATCAATCCGAAATATTTTGGGTTGGTTCAAAAGATTCTTCCAACACAACTGATGAACAAAGGATCTATGTTGGTATATGGTTTGTAAGGATATTCTTCACTCTTAGGAACAATTTTCGATAAGTAAATAATGTGGTCATATTACAGGGGATATAGATAAATATCGAAGCCATCGCATGCCTAATTCTAAGTATGAGAGATTACATTAGAGTTAGGAATTGTTCTCGAATCCATGTGAGTGACAAAACATGCTGGAAGGAGTTGTGTTGGTCTGTGAGAATAGTCTTCACTCTAAGAAATGAGAAGTAAGTAACATGCCCATGTCGCAGAGGAAAGCTGGGGACATCAAATGCCAAATTTAGATACTGTATTTTGATCCGAATCCTAGACATTGTGATTACAAATGGTATTAGAACAGTACCTTTCCTAGCAAAATGTGGTTCAGGGACACGACGGAAACTAGTGGGCATGTGACACTCAAGTAAAGAAGGTGAATGAACCGAGACCACATCTGAATAAAAACGATCTTAAGGATAAGATGACTAAGAAAAACTTAAAAAAATTGAAAGTCACTACATATTCTAACAAGTTAATTCTGCAGATGTTCGATTAAATATACATCACATATTTTATATATAAAATATTTTTATATGTGAAAATATATAGGAAATTTTTAATTTTTTTTTTCCAACTTCAAATTGATTTTCAATAATTTTCTTTATGGCCTATTTTTTTTTTTTTTTTTCCTT
>NW_019268528.1:2351384-2377339 GCF_002738365.1 Cucurbita moschata
TTTTTTTTTTTTTTTTTTCCTTCGCACCCTTCGACATCCCGGCGCCCCAGTTCCGTATCCCCCTCGTTCTCTCTCTCGCCATCGCCGTCTTCCACTACCTCCGCCATTCTCTCTTCAGTTCAGCTGTCTACCATCCGCCGCTCTGTTTGCCCGAAACTAATTCACTTATTCATCCTCTCTTCAGTTAAACCAGTTTGGCGGAACGAAGAACAAATGAGGGCTTTTCGTGAGGTAGATGAAGAACTGGGAAGGAAGAGGAGATGAATAACCCACCAAAAGTCCGAACCGAATCGAATCGAATCAGTTTTTCTCAATTCGACTTGGAAACCTAGTTCCAGTTATCTCCTTCTTCACTGGTAAGACTGATATTCTGATTTTGATAAGTAAATTTTGTGTTCATTTCCTTACCCAGTCTCTTCCTTGATTTTATGTATTTATTTTCATTTGGGATATGCTATCAAATGCTTTAGTGAGGCAATTGTTTTCTGTTTGATTCTTTAACAGGTCTTTAGTTCTTTCTGCAATGAAGTTGAAATTGATGTGAAGTGAGTTGGATATGAATTTTAGAAGAGTTACTTCTCAGATTTTATTGTAGAACTAGCCGGCTTAATGAAGGAGACAATATGAAATACTTATTTGTCTGCAGGGCAGGGTCTTCTCAATTTCACTGGAGAGATATGATTAAGTCGTGTAATTAACCATGATTTTGCTACAGCGTGTTGCCAGAGTCGAATCTAAAACCAAAACTGGGATTTTTGTATCCTCATTTAAGGATATCTTCAATGAAGCTCTTGGATCTTCCTCACCGTGTCCTAATTTATATTCCTTTTCGTCTGTTTCTGGAATTAGTGATAATGGAAACAGGATTGTTCCTATGTTTTCCCCTTGGATGTCCACGGGAGTTGGTACAAGCTCGACAGCAGCAGCAGGGGAAGATTGGATGGTCACTCAGGAAGTAGCCTTGTCCTTTAAGGAGTGGTTCAAATCTGGAAGCAACGCTTTGTATGATCAAATCTTCCAAATCCTCCAAATGGCTAGAGATGACCAAGAAATGCCATATGGTCATTCCACTGCTGATCTAGCTCTTTCTAGTCTTGGCCTTCGTCTCAATGAGTTATTTGTCTTAGATGTCCTGCGTTATGGCTCCAAGGATGTTCTATCATGCCTCAAGTTCTTTGACTGGGCAGGACACCAACCTGGATTCTTCCATACACGTGCCACATTCGTTGCCATCTTTAAGATTCTGTCCAAGGCCAAGCTCATGTCCCTCATGTTTGATTTCCTTGAAAACTACGTGCAGCAGAAATTTGTCCATAAGGCTCGTTTTTACAATACGTTGGTGATGGGTTATGCTGTTGCTGGTAAACCCATTTTTGCTCTTCAGCTGTTTGGTAAAATGCGCTTTCAAGGCCTTGATCTCGATTCTTTTGCCTACCATGTTCTTTTGAATTCTCTTGTTGAGGAGAATTGCTTTGATGCAGTGCATGTTATTGTCAAGCAGATTACTCTGAGGGGATTTGTGAATGAGATCACACATTACTTAATGCTAAAAAATTTCTGCAAGCAGAGTCAGTTGGATGAGGCAGAAACCTTCTTGCATGACTTGGTAGGTAGTGGAAAAGGACTGAATGGGCGTATGCTGGGTTTTCTTGTTAGTGCACTTTGCAAAAGTGGAAACTTTGAGCGGGCATGGAAGTTGGTCGAAGGGTTTAGAGACTTAGAATTAGTTTCAATGGATCATGTGTATGGTGTGTGGATAACAGAACTTATTAGGGCTGGGATGCTGGAAAGAGCTCTACAGTTCTTATATAGCAGAAAGTCAGATGAAAGTTACATTCCTGACGTCTTTCGTTATAATATGTTGATTCATAGACTTCTCAGAGATAACCGGCTTCAGGAGGTGTTTGACTTGCTTACAGAAATGATGGAGGAACATATTTCCCCGGATAAAGTTACTATGAATGCTGCCATGTGTTTCCTCTGCAAAGCTGGGATGGTGGATGTTGCACTTGATTTATACAACTCAAGATCAGAATATAGGCTTTCCCCCAATAGTATGGCATATAACTATTTGGTCAATACTTTATGTGGAGATGGAAGCACTGATGAAGCATACCACATCTTGAAACACTCCATAGATCAAGGTTACTTTCCGGGAAAAAAGACATTTTCTATACTTGCAGATGCTTTATGTCGAGAGGGAAAGCTTGATAAGATGAAGGAGTTGGTTATTTTTTCCTTAGAGAGGAACTTTATGCCCAGTGGTTCCACATATGATAAGTTTATATCTGCTTTATGCAAGGCTAGGAGAGTTGAAGACGGCTATTTGATTCATGGTGAGCTTAATAGAATAAATGTAGTAGCTATAAAGAGCACTTATTTTGTTTTGATAGATGGTTTTAACAAGTTAAGGAGGGGCGATATCTCTGCAAGACTACTCATTGAGATGCAGGAAAAGGGTCACAATCCAACTAGGAAAATATTTAGAACAGTTATTCACTGTCTTAATGAAATGGAGAATATGGAAAAACAATTCTTTAACCTGCTTGAGTTACAGTTATCTCGTCAAGAGCCCAGTCCTGAGGTGTACAATAACTTCATTTATGGAGCTGCACTTGCAAAAAAGTCTGAGCTTGCTAGAGAAGTATATCAGATGATGTTGAGAAGTGGAATCCAACCCAATTTAAGTTCCGACATTCTTTTGTTAAAGTCCTACTTACATAGTGAACGCATTTCTGATGCTTTGAATTTTTTAAGCGATTTGTATCAGACACGAACTATTGGAAGGAAAATATCCAACGTCATGGTTGTCGGTCTATGCAAAGCCAATAAAGCTGATGTTGCACTTGATGTTTTGAGGGACATGAGGGATAGGGGTTTAATACCTAGTATTGAATGCTACGAGGAGCTGGCCAAGCATTTATGTCATAATGAAAGATACGATTTGGTGGTAAATCTTATAAACGATCTAGATAAAGTTGGGCGTCCAATTACATCCTTTCTTGGTAATACACTTCTATATAGTTCAATGAAGACTCAAAAACTCTATGAAGCCTGGGTTAGTTCAAGAGAGGGGCAAGTGGAGACTTCCCGAAGTTCTATGCTCGGCCTGCTAATTGGGGCATTTTCTGGCCATATTAGAGTAAGCCAGTCTATTAAGAACTTGGAAGAAGCGATTGCCAAGTGCTTCCCACTTGACATCTACACGTACAACCTATTATTGAGGAGGCTAAGTGCAAATGACCTGCAACAAGCATTTGAGTTATTCAATCGATTGTGTGAGAAAGGATATGTGCCGAATAGATGGACTTATGATATATTGGTTCATGCTCTTTTCAAACATGGGAGGACGTCAGAAGCTAAGAGATTGCTGGAAGTAATGTATCGAAAAGGATTCGCTCCGACAGAGTGTACTAAAGCATTTATTTAATCCGACAGTGTTCGACAAGATGCCATGATCTACAGAAAATTTAGCACTATTGCCCCCTTCTGCGAAATATTATTCTATTTCGTTCAACGAAGAGTGGAAGGCCCCGAAGATTTTATCCAGCCAAGCATCAAAGCATTTCTTGGCTTAGTATTTCATGGAATAAGTAGGGTAGAAGATTGTTGGTAGAAGAGATCGTAGTTTCCAATCCAATCATTTCTACAGTTTGAAATAATTCTTACTCTTTTTTTAAATGATAATGATTTGTTGTAATTTTGAATTCGTGTCCCCATCGTAATTTTTGTAAGCTATTTGCTAGATGAGTAACGAGTCACATGCCATCAATTTAATGCTTCATCAATGCATTTGAGGGAATTGTGTGAATAAGCATTTGAACTCTATGTTTACTCAAAATGCTAACAGAAACAAACTTGATATGTTTACTCGTGAACGCTCATTGATAGTTAGGATGATCAGTTGAGCTCTCTCAACACAGACTGCCGCTCGTTCTGTTGGTGCTCGAAGGTCTTTTGTTTTCAGTAGATGACATGGTTGTGCAGGTAATCTTCCTCTTACGTTCCAGCTCATGTTAATATCCCCATTTTCTGTGATTATGTGTTATTACTTTTATCTCATGATTTTGGGTGATTTGTTGGAATACAATTGATCATACATGCTTTTTTTTGTCGTCAACTATCCTTTAATTCAACTTAACTATGGTTTTTGACTTTAAAGTTCTTGTGACTGTTTATCTTCATTCAGGATATTGTCTTCCTAAAGAGATGAAATATGTGAATGTAAATGAATATTGTGAAGTACTGGAGTTGATAGAAGGCATGCCGACTTCGCCGAGGAGGAGGGAAAAGATATTGGAATTTAGATAATGGTTATGATATAGTACAGAGTAGATGTTTCATATGGACGTTGAAACCCGTTGCTGTACGTTTCATATCAAGACGGGAGAGGATCTTCATCATTAGTTTTCTCATTAATCTTCAAGTCTTCCACAGAACATATAGGGAGGCTAAGCTTCAGTGTTTGATTGCTCTTGCTCATGGGGTTTTAATTTGAATGCTAAAACTAAATTGTATTATCTTCTTTGTTGTCACAGGTTATAGGGGAAGACAATTATAGGTCACCGGGTTAAAGCTTTCCTTTTGGGTTTATGGATGGAAAGGAATCAACATTTTTCCCGGGGCAAGCAAGATCGTGGTGAGGAAAAAAATTGATCCAATTAATTATGAAGCTTCCTCATGGTGTGTTGTGTGTTGTGTCTTTCCAAATAATTCTCTAGCTATTCTTTAGAAATGAATTCCCTGCGCTTTTGAGAAATGGCAATATCCTGTACTGTAGGCTGAAATAAGATGGTTTGTTGTGCAGTTATTACTATAGACAATTTTTCTGCTACTCGTCTTTGTGAAAGACTGCATTCGTTTTGTTTAAAGGGTTTTTTTCTATGGATTATTGCCTAATTAGGTAGCCAACTATGTGGGTGAGATATCCCATGTCGATTGGGGAGGAGAACGAAACACTCTTTATAAGGGTGTAGAAACCTCTCCCTAGCAAACGCGTTTTAAGAACTTTAAGGGGAAGTCCGAAAGGGGAAGCTCAAAGAGGACAATATCTGCTAGCGGTGGGCCTGAGCCATTACAAACGATATCAAAGTCAGGTTCCGGGCGATGTGCCAGCAAAGAGGCTGTTCCCCGAAGGGGAGTAGATATGAGGCAGTGTGCCAGTAAGGACGCTGGGCCCCGAAGAGGGGTGAATTTGGTAGGAGTCCCACATTGATTGGAGAAAGGAATGAGTGCCACTGAAGATGCTGGACCCTGAAGGGGGTGGATTGTGAGATCCCACATCGATTGGGGAGGAGAATGAAACACCCTTTATAAGAGTGTGGAAATCTCTCCTTAGCAAACGTGTTTTAAAAATCTTGAGGAGAAGCCCGAAAGGGAAGACCCAAAGAGGACAATATCGGTTAGGGGTGAGCTTGGGCCGTCACAATGTAACTCTTAGTCTGGAATAAGCACGAAGGATATCTGCCAAGCATATTCTACATGTCAGACATATTGCTGAACATGGCAATTGATGAATATCATCATTTCAGGTTTTTTTTATATATGCATATAACAACTATTCATAAAAGAGTATACTTTTCATGGTCAGTTTATGCTAGTTTGATTGTAACATCTCTTGGCGATAGATGAATCTAACCACTGATTTTAATTGAAGGGAGGACATAAGTGAATAGTTTCCTCAAGGAACCACTCATTCAGCACCATTAGTAGGAAGTGGGCATGAATTTACGCCAGGCGTTGGCGAATTTAAGCAGAACTTTTTGCCTGACACGCCAAGGTGAGTAGGCCACATTTACAAATTACATACCATATGCCTTCGGTTTTGTCTATTAGAAACCACGACTCTCACCATAGTATGATATTGTCTACTTTGAGTATAAGTTCTGGTGACTTAATTAGCCAATGATCATCCCCTTAATTAGCCAATGTGGGACTCCTCTTCCAACAATTCTCAACAATCTACCCCTCGAACAAAGTAAACCATAGGAGCCTCCTCTGAGGCCTATGGAGCCCTCGAACAGCCTCCTCTTAATTGAGATTCGACTCCTTTCTCTAGATCCTTAGAACAAATGCACCATTTGTTCGACACTTGAGTCACTTTTTGACTATACCTTCGAGGCTCACAACTTCTTTGTTCGACATTTGAGAATTCTATTGATATGACTAAGTTAAGGGCATGACTCTAATAACATGTTAGGAACCACGACTCTCCACAATGGTATGATATTGTCTACTTTGAGCATAAGCACCCATGGTTTCGCTTTTGGTTTCTCCAAAAGACCTCATTTCAATGGAGAGGTATTCCTTACTTATAAACCTACGTTCATCCCCTTAGCCAATGTGAGACTCCCTCCCTATAATCTTCAACATATACATCTACAAAGTATATGTTATAAGTTTTTAAAACTAGTTTCCCCACTTAATAAATAGATAAGATGTAGAAATGCATCGTAGAGTTTATTTTTCCTTGCGGATTGAGTCTTCCATGTCTTTGGAAGTTTTGAAAAACGTTGCCTATATAGTAGTTGAAACTTCTTACCTTCGGTCATCTTAAGCAATCTTTGGGACAACTTGGAATTCTTAAAAATAGCATGAACTTTATGTGAAATCCCACGTCGGTTGGAAAGTAGAACAACAAGCACTCTTTATAAGGATGTGGAAACATCTTCCCAACGGCCGCA
Organism: Cucurbita moschata; assembly: GCF_002738365.1. Lineage (NCBI taxonomy): Eukaryota > Viridiplantae > Streptophyta > Magnoliopsida > Cucurbitales > Cucurbitaceae > Cucurbita > Cucurbita moschata. The sequence goes on from NW_019268528.1 coordinate 2,358,068, forward strand.
TTTTAAAACCTTCGAGAGAAACTTGGGACGAAAAGCCCAAATAGGATAATATCTTCTAGTGGTGGACTTGGGCTATTACACCTAATCTCTATTAGGAGTCCTTTAACCTCAAATTGTTACTGGAACGTTCTCGGTAAGAGCCATTCTAGTAGCTGAAAGAGTTCTAAAGAATGAGCTAATTGAAAAAAGGAGCTTTAAATAAAAAGCCCGTCCAGAAAGCACCTCATGGTTTAGCTAGCGTGTTTGTACTATTGAACATTGGACGATTCGATACTTATTAAACATGAACAAAATAGATATGTATTAGACACTAGTTGTAGAAAGTGAATGTAGGTCCATCATTTGTTAGGTACTTTTCGAATTTCTTGCATAAAAATGATATATATTTTAATAAATGTATTTTTGTTGTGTTCGTGTCCATATTATTAAGAAACGTATTGTCATGCTAGACTTAAAATCTTTATAGAATCATATCCTGTATTGTCATCGTGCTCAACAAGTGCCTATTAGTCGTTGATATTTTTCAAAGATAATCATTTTGATTCTTGTTGATATTGTTACTCGTTAGTTCAATAATACGTGAGGGTGAAGATTTGAAACATTTGAAAGTTTAAGAACATTTTTGAAGCAAAAGTATTAATAGTATAGTTTCTAGTGAACATTTTTTTTAATTTTTTTAAAAAGTTTATAATAACATTAAATTAAATAAGTAAACGAGCATTTTACTATTTTTTAATAAGTTAAAATGTTTGTTATAATTATACTATTTTCACGTTAAGTATATTTTGTTTCTTTTTATTTTAATATTTCATCTAGATATTATGATATAATGAAATTGTTCATTTATCTTTTATGTCGACTCAAACCTATGAACATGTGAAAATATCGACGGTTGTCAAAATATCTATTCGATTTTCAGGTTTTTAGATTTATTCCATTTTGATGTTTCCTTCAAAATGTTAATTTTAATTCATAGTTTTTGTGTCGGTATGGTTTCAAAACTTTCAAAATATCTTACTCATATGCATTTGAACTTTTAAAAAGTAACTACTTTGTTCTCGGAATAATTTTATTCGGGATAACATGACATTGATTCCAAAAATACATACTAACGAGCTAACACTGGTATGAATCCAAGTCACATATTTGATGTGACGAGCATTAGCTAAGCAGATAGTTGATGAAGAATTGTACAAACCAAAGTGTGATAGTCTTCCAAGCCCACGACTAGTAGATATTGTCGTTTTGGCCCGTTACGTATCGCCATTAGCTTCACAATTTTAATACGCATCTACTAGAGAGATGTTTCTATACCATTTGTAATAACCTAAACTCACTGCTAACAAACATTGTCTTTGACCCATTACGTATCACCATCAGTCTCACGATTTTAAAACGAGTCTATTAGGGAGAAGGTTCATACTCTTATAAGAAATGGTTCGTTCTTATTTCCAATCGATGTGGGATCTCACATGAAGTCTCGTTTGATGACCATTTTATTTAATTATTTCTTTGTAAGAATAGAAAACAAAAACATAGTAGTCACCAAATTGGGTTTAAATTTATTTTTTAAAAGTCGAGGGACTAAAGAATAAACGCTTCCAAACTTAGGTAAGGATCCGTCAATGAAATTTAAGAGTCCCCATTATATAATTTAAAATTGCTTGTCAGTCCCCATATGTTTTTAAATTGCTTGTCAGTCCCCATAACATCTCTATCAAGTTTCATTTTTAGTTTCTTTATGTTATCCTCATTTGTTTCCCCATACCTAAGGCATCTTAATAACATTACTATATTTATATTATATGGTTCCGATGTCTTACATATTACATTCAATTGAATCTTACTATATATATTTTATTCGTGAATTTCGGTATGATCAAAGTTTTGATTTTCGGGTTTAGTTCGAAAATTAAACTCGTTGACGGTGTATTCATCTGTTTTTAGAACTATTTTTGTTAGTAATAAACATTTGTCAGTGTCGTAACTTTTTTTTTCTTTTTCTGGAACTAATCTAGGGTTGAATTTTATAATTTAGGGTCGTAGCTCGATTTAGAATTTTAACTTTTACGGTGGTTTTTTTCCTCCACGAATGATCGATTGTTAATGGTTGGCTTCCGACTTAACTGCAATTCTGACAGTTTGATGTAACTAAAGCGAGCATTTAGCTTTAGAGTCTTATCTCAAAAGAATTTTTATCATTTTGTTCTTTCCCAGTGCAGCATCTTTGTTTCACTGTCTAATGATCTGCTCTTCTGGATACTTCGTTAAAGACTGTCAATAGGTTGATTTTGTGATATTTTAGATCACATCCAATCATTCGTGGTAGAGTGAATCTAATAATTAATTTATAAAACTATTGTTATCGTGAGCATGGTCAATTCAATTTGGTGCACGCCATAACGAAATCAAATTTCAACCTAACCCAAATACTGAGTCAAGCCAAAGTCGCTCAAATTCTTTTTGTTATGCACTTGAGTCTTTACATATGTCTCATCCATACTTTCAGAGTAAACACGTTACCATTGGAACATAAAAGTACTTTTCGAAAAAGTCGAAGGTTCAAACCCTAAATTAAAGAATGAAGTGTGAGATGTCACGTCAGTTAGAGAGGAGAGTGAAACATTCTTTATAAAGGTGTGAAAACCTCTTTCTAGTAGATGCGTTTTAAACCCGTGAAGCTGACAGTGATACGTAACATGCTAAAATAGACAATATCCACTAGACACTGAGCGGTGTGCTAGCGAGGATACTGGCACTCAAGGAGGGATTGTGAGATCCACATCGGTTGGAGATAGGAACAACATATTTCTTATAAGGGTGTGAAAACTTCTCTCTAGTAGACGCGATTAGCCGTGAGACCGAGTTATTAGCGAACCGTGAAGGTGACGACTTCGTAACGTGCGAAGAAAGAAGACGAGGAGCAATAAGGCCAAAGGAAGAGAGAGGCCCGCAGTGTCTCAAAAGCAAAACCTTCCCACGTGAACTTCATCACCCCATACCATTTCCCACTTGTGTCCTTTGTATAAAATAAAAAAAAAACCCTAAAAAAAATGGACAAATCCCTCCATCTTTGTCACCACAACCAAACAAATATTTTAGGGTTTACGTTTTTTTTGCGTCGTCCAACTTTCAAGTTCGTTATATTCCAATATTCTAAGGTCCGAACTTTTTAAAAATTTGTCTTACCACTAAAACTTAAAAAACGATGGTCGTTTTCGTTTCTAAACTTTTACGTTTGTTTTTTAGCTAAAATTGTAGAGACGAGAATTTAGTCGAACAAATATGTCTTAACTATCTGAACTATGTTGAAATTAAAAACGTGTCTGCTAGGAAGAGGTTTCTACGTCCTTATAGAATGCTTCGTTGTTTTCCCCAACTAATGTGAGATATCACAATCCACCCCTCTTTAGGGCCGAGCGTCCTCGCTGACACTTGTTCCCTTCTCCAATCGATGTGAGACCTCTCAATCCATCCCCCTTCGAGGCCCAACTTCCTTGTTGACACACTGTCTCGTGTCCACCCCCTTTGGGGCTCAACCTCCTCACTGGTACATCACCCAGTATCTAGCTCTGTAACCATTTGTAACGCCCCAAGTCTACCACTAGCAGATATTGTCATATTTGAGCTTTCACTTCACTGAGGAGTTTCCCTTTGAAATTTTTAAAATACTGTTAGAGAGAGGTTTTCATATCCTTATCAAGAATATTTCGTTTTCTTCCTCAATCAATGTGGGATAGGTTAAAAGAATATGGCTTTTATCACATTTGATAACGAAGAACTCTGTTATTATTTGGATTAGAGCTGAAAATGGTGCATGGTACTTAACTTATGAATGTGTATCTATATTATCCGAAAAGGATGGCAGCCGACACATGCATTGCTTCGCATTGCAGCCAAGATCAAAGAAGGAACAGATACAAACAAACTACAAACAGAACAAAATAGAAAGATGCCACCCAGATAAGAATTTGGAATGAGGGGCAGCTTTAATTTGCAGACACTGATGTTCAAACCCTCTATTTCATTCAATCTATTCGATTTTGCCTCAATCTGAGGGAGCAAACTGCAAGAACAAGAAGAACAACAAAACCCTTCTTCTTAAAACCCTCGAAAAATCAACCCATTTTCTGTCAATGTATGTTTGCCACCAATGATTGATGAACAGAGCCATTCAACGGCAGGATAACGGCGGCGATGACGGCGGCGTTGGTGGTGGTGATCCAGTTCATCTCAACCAGATGTTTCATGGTGGACCCATTTCGTCTTCCATTTTTTTCGCTATTATAGCTCTGCTGCCCTTTTCCCCTTTTATTTTCATTTGTTTGCCTAAATTACGCCTTTCTGGGTTGTTCGATTTAAACCCCAATTCGTATTTTCAATGCATGTGGATTCGTGTTCTTCGACTGCTTCGAGGATCTCGCTTTTCTCTCTCGTTTTTGTTTCTTTCCCGTTCGTTTAGCCGCCGAATTTCCTCAGGTTTCCCTTCTGGTTTGGTTGTGTTTTTTGCTTGATGTCTTTGTCGGACTGTTTGTTTGTCTTCTTCAACTAATTTCCTCTTGCTTGCTCATCAGAATCTGCCAATTAAACAAATATTTCATCTGGGTTCTGTTAGATTTGCCTTCTACGAGCTTATTCTGGATTTGGGTCACTGATAGGGACATTGTTTTTTATTCTAAGCCACTTTGATCTTGTAAAGCTGATTGTTCCCCTTTTAAATTCATCTGGGTTCGTCTTATTATATTCATTTGGATTTGGTTTCTGGAGTTTAAACGTTACTTATTCCGACCATTATGCCTCTATCTGAGCTTTGTCGTGTGGCTAGAGAGAAGCTTGATTCAGCTCAAGACAGGAACGACATGGTTGCTTCAGATTTATCTCTGAGGTAAGTCTTTTAATTTTGCTTCCATGGTTTTGTTTCTGTACATTTGCTCTAAATTTTAGCTTCTTGATTCTTGTGGATTTCGAATGCAGTCCCGAGAACGACGTTTTCGAGCTGGTTTGGGAGAATGGCCAAATTTTGCAGCAAGGTCAGTCCAGTAGGACTAGGAAGAACTCAAATATGAACACTTCACAGCCTCTGTGTTTACCAGGACATTTCAATAATGCAAAGATGGGAAAGTTTGGGGCTATTGATTCGGTAGTAAGAGATGTTATAGCGACGGGGTCATCGCCTGAGGTCGAATTGGCTCGTGATGATGATGATGATGATAACGATATCGTGCCTTGGCTGAGTTATCCTCTTGATGGACATCTGCAACACGATTATTCTTCGGATTTCTTACCTGAATTATCAGGGGTCACCATTAACGACCACCCTGCACGCCATAGCGTTGCGTCTTCTATAGGCAAAACTAGTGGTGTTCATCAGGTAAACAGATATACGCGCCTAAATTCTTTGCACGGTACTAATCTTGAAGATGGCAATATTTCGAAGCTTTCTACATTAGATGTTTCAACTACTGGACCTAGAAGTAGCACGAACGAATTACGTTCGTTAGCATCCCAGCAAAGCCAGGCATTATTTCCACATCTTAGAGTAAAATGTACAGGCAGCACTGAAAACGTGCCGGGCAAGATTCTCCATGATTCTCTTATAGGCCAAACTCCTCATGTTCCATTGATTGCAAGCAGTTCTTCAAGCACAGCTAGGCAAAAGCTAGATCCAACTCCTTCAAGTAATTCACCCAATGTTATAAATTTTTCCCATTTTCTGAGACCGGCTGCTCTTCTCAAATCCAATCCTCAGAACCATGGTGTCGTTGGAACCGTGGGTTCAGCAGCTAATAGTCAACGCGATCAATCGTCATGTATAAGAAATGAATCAAAGGCGTGCTGTAAAAATGCGATAGTGCCTTCCATAGATGATAACAAACCATCAGATGCCAAGGCTCCTGAGCAATTGCAGGCTGTCAAACATCCCAAGCTTGCTTGTTTGGGAGATTCAGCTAACAATGAAGACCGAACCGATCGTTGTCTTGAAGTAGGTGCACCAAAAGTATTGCCAGATAGCGAGAAGGCTGTTGAATCTATATTTGCTGCTTCTGTTTGTTCACGCAATAGCGTGGAAGGAGCTTCCGATGATCCAAAGCTTAATAGGAAGAGAAAATGCCACGAGACTGAGGATTCTGAATGGCATAGTGATGTGAGTACAAAATTGAATCCTCGTCTTGCCTTGTGTACCTCGATCGTTTTCCAAATGTAAACTAAAAGTATTTTCAAATGCAGGATGTAGAAGAAGAATGCAATGATGTGAAGCGAGTGACTCCCACTCGAGGAACTGGTTCGAAAAGAAGCAGGGCAGCAGAAGTGCATAATTTATCTGAAAGAGTGAGTCTTGTAGTTACGAGAACTCATTTTTTGCTTCATATGCAAAATTTAGCCGTTTTTTTTTTTTGGTTCTTACATGGACTCGTTCTTAAATTTCTGCAACAGCGACGTAGAGACAGGATCAATGAGAAGATGCGTGCACTGCAAGAACTCATACCAAATTGTAATAAGGTTGGCCTATCGATATCTCTTGATTTGTTCTTTGTTACTCGATATTTATTCTTTTAATCTTCATGGAATTACTAGGTCGACAAAGCTTCCATGCTCGATGAAGCCATTGAGTACTTGAAAACGCTTCAACTTCAGGTTCAGGTGATGCTCTGTTCCCTGAGGCAGAAAAATGTATTTCTTTTGTCCCCTCCACTCCCCAAAACCCGGAAGTTGTTGTTGTTTAGAACATTCAAGTAACCCGTTCAAGTGTTTCGCTGATTTTGTAGATTATGTCGATGGGAGCTGGTTTGTTCATGCCTCCCATGATGTCCCCTGGAGGAATGCCATTCATGAATGCACCTCATATGTATTCACCCATGGGTGTAGGAATGGGAATGGGATTCGGGATCGGTATGCCTGACGTGAATGTTGGCCCTCCTGGTTATCCCATGGTTCAAGTGCCACACGTGCAAGGAACGCATTTTCCTGGCCCGTCCATTCCAGCTCAAACTGTAATGCATGGAATGCCAGGTTCTAACTTTCAGGTGCTTGGACTTCCTGGTCAAGGACTTCCCATCCCCATGCCACGTGGACCGATTGCACCATTTACCGGAGGGCCTTTTATGACCAATCCCGGTGTGGCAGTAGCTCCTGTCGAGAATTTTGGTTCAGCTGCAGCTTGTAGCTTGAAAGATGCGTCTCCGAAGAGTGATTCACCTATGGTGCCAAATGGTGGCACTGATCCTTTAACAACTCCAACTCCTAGACAGGTTTGAAGATATATATTTTGAAGTTTTTATGTTATGTTTAAGGGTAGGCTAGAGTTGTTATCATATAAACAATTCTTGGTTTTGTTTTGACTTCCATGAAGATTTAGGATTCAATTTGGTCCCACAATTTACCTAAACCACATTCAGGATCAAAAGATTAAAACCATTTGCCAAGAATCACGTCTTAATTTGTAGAAAACCCGAGCTCAGTGCGATTCGTGTTTTTTTCACTTGCTCGAATGGTCAATCCCCCCACAACTCCTTTAACGGTCAAACTAGAACTACTAGCGGTGGGCTTGAGCTCGAATGTGAAAGCTCAAAGAAGACAATATTTGTTAGCGGTGAGCTTGGGTTGTTACAAATGGTATTAGAGCCAGAACATCGGGCGATGTGTCAGCGAGGAGGTTGAGTCTCGAGGGGGGGGGGCACGAGCGGTGTGCAAACAAAGACGCTGGGCCCCGAAGGGGGGGTGGATTGTGAGATCCCACATCAGTTGGGGAGGAGAACAAAACATTTTTTATAAGGGTATGGAAACCTCTCCCTAGAAGATGTGTTTTAAAAACCTTGAGGAGAAGCCTGAAAGGGAAAGTTCAAAGAGGACAATATCTGCTAGTGGTGAGCTTGGGCTGTTACAAATGGTATTAGAGCCGAACACCGGGCGATGTGTCAGCAAGGAGGCTGAGTCCCAAAGGGGGGTAGATTGGAGGGTCCCACATCGATTGGAGAAGAGAACAAGTGCCAGCCTCCTCGCTGAGCCCCAAAGGGGGTGGATTGTGAGGTCTCATATCAGTTGGAGAGGAGAACAAAGCATTCTTTATAAGGGTGTGGAAACCTCTCCCTAGAATACGCGTTTTAAAAACCTTGAGGGAAAGCTCGAAAGGGAAAGCTCAAAAGAGGACAATATATGCTAGCTGTGAGCTTGGGCTGTTACAAATGGTATTAGAGTCAAACACCGGGCGATGTGTCAGCAAGGAGGCTGAGTCCCAAAGGGGGGTAGATTGGAGGGTCCCACGTCGATTGGAGAAGAGAACAAGTGCCAGCCTCCTCGCTGAGCCCCAAAGGGGGGTGGATTGTGAGATCTCACATCAGTTGGGGAGGAGAACAAAGCATTCTTTATAAGGGCGTGGAAACCTCTCCCTAGAATATGCGTTTTAAAAACCTTGAGGGGAAGCCCGAAAGGGAAAGCTCAAAGAGGACAATATCTACTAGCGGTGAGCTTGAGCTGTTACAAATAGTATTAGAGCAGAACACCGGGCGATGTGTCAGCAAGGAGGCTGAGTCCCAAAGGGGAGTTGATTGAAGGGTTCTACATCGATTGGAGAAGGGAACTAGTGTCAGCCTCCTCTGGGCCTCAAAGGTGGGTGGATTATGCGATCTCACATCAGTTGGGAAGAAGAACGAAACATTTTTTATAAGAGTGTGGAAACCTCTCCCTAAAAGACGCGTTTTAAAAACCTGAGGGGAAGCCCGAAAGGGAAAGCTCAAAGAGGACAATATCTACTGGCGGTGAGCTTGGGCTGTTACAAATGGTATTAGAGCCGAACACCGACGACGTATCAGGAAGGAGGCTGAGTCCCGAAGGGGGATAGATTGGAGGGTCCCACATCGATTAGAGAAGGGAACAAGTGCCAGCCTCCTCACTGGGCCCCAAAGAGAGGTGGATTGTGAGATCTCACATCAGTTGGGGAGGAGAACGAAACATTCCTTATAAGGGTGTGGAAACCTCTCCCTAGAAGACGCGTTTTAAAAACTTTGAAGGGAATCCCGAAAGGGAAAACCCAAAGAGGACAATATCTGCCCTTTTGAATTATCGTATTGCTATTTCTTTTAACTATATTGTTCGGGGAGTTTTAAACAACATTGGTCGATAATAGCAGAAGTAGCAACATTCTTTATTAGAATCGAGACTGAGAAATATTTGATACCCATGAATGCTATTCTAACTGCAGGCTAATGAACAAGCTTCCTGTGCTAATGGGCAGCCGTGTGAACCCCACCACCAAAAATGACCTAATTAAGTTGCCTGTGAGTCAAATTTGCACCGTAGTTTTTCCATTTTGCCTATTCAATGATCAAGGCTGATAACATTTAAATCACTATGTTTTATGCACAGATTATTACTGAAGAAACCACATTCATTAGGCTTCATTAGGCAGATTATCTCGGCCTCGACATTTGGCTGCTACCTGTTCATAATTACTTGATATCGGCAAATATAAACGATCAAGTACGACAGCCCGACCACTTTGGACTTGGACAACTGGGCAGGCATAATGCAGCTGCGTCGATGCATCGAGGCTGAATATGATGAAAAAATGTAAGTAGATTCGACTTAATAATGGAAAGGAAAATAAAGGTCTCTCCCATTCTCTATCTTTATACGAGTCTATGCTGAACCGTTCATGGATTTGTTACGTACTGAGATAGGTAGCTTGGCTTTTACATCCTGAAATTATGTGCATCTGAGACCTGCATGTGGTGATTGGCTTATGTAGCTTAATTTTGATCTGTAGAACATTAACAAAATTTTGCATGTATGCTAGTTTCGTAATCTTTCTGTGAGATCCCACGTCGGTTGGGGAAGGGAATGAAATATTCTTTATAAGGGTGTGGAAATCTCTCTCTATTAGACGTGTTTTAAAATCGTGAAGCTGATGGCGATACGTAACGGGCCAAAATGGATAATATTCGCTAGCGGTGAGCTTGGGCTGTTACAAATGGTATTAGAGCTAGACATTGGGTAGTGTGCTGGTGAGGACGCTGGGCTACCAATGGGGGGTGGAATGTGAGATCCCATATTGGTTGGAGAGGGGAACGAAACATTCCTTATAAGGGTGTGGAAACCTTTCCTTAACATATACGTTTTAAAATCGTGAGACTAATAGCGATATGTAGCGGGCCAAAACGGACAATATCTGCTAACGGTGAGCTTTGCTTTTCCCCCGCCCCAACCACATGTAGGTAGCCTTGAAATTTAGCATATATCTTTTGGACTAGAGAATAAGCTTGTCTAATTGGTGATTGTTTAAGGCATTTGTCACTTAGAGTTTTGATGAGTTCATTTCTAGATTATTTTTCAAGCTTGTTGAGTGATTGTGTAACGACCCTAAATTTCCACATACTCAGAGTCGCTACTAACGTCTCATGCTCACCTATAATGCGGAAATAACTCTTACATGAACATAATTGATAACGTAAATTTAAAAAAAAAAAACGTTTAAAACAACTTCTTCTCTGAAAAACACAGCCATGGTCTTACGTGTTTAAATATGAAATACTGAAATTGAGAGAAAACAAAAACAAATACAAAATAATTTAAAACAATGGAATGCAAAACAACCTATTCTAACTTAAGACTAGAAATTTAAATATGAGTCTACCCTATGCATGTGCCACAGTCTCTACTCGCGATGCCGCCGTCCTCCGTACAAGTGCACCTTGCCTTTACCTGAAAAATGAAGTGGCACACGGCCTGAGTATTTCAAAGAATACTCAGTAAGTGGCCCCACTATAGGGGGCCATGCAAATGCAAACACATGCAATCATGATTTAGGGACCTATCTCTAATCATCTTAGGGGTGGCCTCCAGTCTCGGAAAATTGGATGTGTAGTACTTCCCTACACACGACTCACACGTGCGAGTGTGAATCCCCAGGGCGCTCGCACACCCCCTGGACCCTCTGGTCAAGCTAATATGTAGCGACGTCCGGAGGTCAGCGGAACCCCATAGTGTCATGCGCCTCATGAACACCCTCATCTGTGTGCTTTCGCACCTGTGCGCTTTCGCGCTCATCATAAGGTGCGCGTCCGCACTCATCATCTCTAGGGGAAGTAGCCCTATGCTTATGAACATACAATATGCATGAGGTCCCTCTAAATCCATCATAATGTCTCTTCTGACACAACCCCTAGTCTCATCTCTTTGTTACTCTAGGTAACACATACTCGTGGATATTTATATTAATATCATTTTCACGCTCTTAGGGTTGTGTCATATGTCGATCTAATGACATGATGCAATATGGCACTCATCATCATATAGCATGCTCAATATGGAAAACATCATCATATTAAGGTAAACGTCATGCAATCATCATACTCATCATATTGCCACAAAGTGCATCAAACATATCAAGTACGACATTCATCAAAATATATAAATACTGAGCACATCATCAGGTATCATAACCCACACATCATCATAAGTCATACATCATCATAACTCATATACCGCATCATACGACATAGTTCATACAACATCGTAACTCATACAATTTTTAGCCTATCCTATAGTAAGGCCACTTACCTGATTAGCTTATACGGGTGTGACCAATTTATCCTTAATGAAAGTTTGATTTTTCCCTTTGTATCCAAGCCAACCTATAAGAATCCATAACATCAATTTCATGTTTAATTCTCTAACTCCTACAAGGGTTCATGTGCTAAACTTCATGCCAGCATTAAAGACTTTATGAGTATTGAATATATATATATATATATCTTGGTATCTTTTTTTTTTTACTCGATGTATTTATTCTGTAAAATTGTTTCTGTTCACCAAATCTTCCATTTTCCTCCCCACTGCCTCTCTCTTTTCTTTCCTGTACTTAATTAGTTAAATATATAATTTTCTTTCCTTTACCTCTTTCTTTTCTTCTTTTCTGTACTTAATTATATATATATATATATGTATATTTTTTTTTTTCTTTACCTCTCTCTCTGTTTAATTCTTTTCAAACCTCTCTCGGTTTAATTCTTTTCCAAACCTCTTGTTTAATTCTTTTCTTCTCTGTTTAATTCTTTTTTTTTCCTATTTAATTCTAACAGTTTAGTAAATGAATGGTTGATCTGATTCTCAATAATGTACAAAGGAGACGATCTATGATCTCATTCAAAGATCTGACATGATTTCTAACTGCTAATTAACATTTAAATAACTAGGTAATCTAGGTGGAAATCTGATTCTAATTAATTCGATAAATGATTTTGAATTTTTTTCTTTTCTTTCCTAAAACTATTGTCATTAACCCTTTCCAATCTATTTAAATTTTTCCTTGAGGAAAAATGGCTATGCATCCATCCATTATGATTTTCTTCTCTTTCCTCAAAATAATAATGATGATTCAATTTAGATGCAATTGACACAGCCAATTTTGATTTTCGATCCCATATCCAAAAATCTAAATAATTGAAAGAGAGATCTAAGATAACTTTTCTATCTCGTGCAAAAATAAAAGAAAATGAGATCTAACTTACCGATGACTTTTCTATCTCTTTCCATTCCTATTAGATCTGCCTGAAGTGAAGGCCATCTTCAATTCTTCTCTCCCAAAATCAATCTGTGATCTTTCCTATGTTTCTTTCTCCCATTTCTCCCTTCCCAAAATCTGCGATTTTTTTGTTTCTGTTTCCTTTCTTGTTTTTTTTTCAGATCCTTTGCGGTTGGAGGGATTGGGGAGATATTTGGGGAGGGTGGAGAGAGAGAGTCGATAATTTACTTTTATTTTATTTTATTTTATTTTTTTATAATTATTATTTACTTATTATTATTATCTCTTTTTTTTTCGGGTCGTTACATTATCTACCCCTAAAAAGAACTTTCGTCCTCGAAAGTCTCAAACTCTTGTACTAGCTCAGGATATTTTTCTATTATTTCGTCCTCATGCTCCCACGTGGCTTCCTCGCTGTGGTGATTCTGCCACAGTACCTTAACGAACGCAATATTCCTGTTGCGTAAGGTTTTTACTTCTCTAGCTAAAATTTTTACTAGTTTTTCCTTGTAGCTCAAATCTTCATTGAGTTGGAGTGGTTGTAGTCTAATACATGGATAGGGTCCGTAACGTACTTCCTCAGCATCAACACATGAAATGCCTCGTGTACTTCTGAGTGGGCTAGAGGTAGGGCTAACTTATACGCTAATGAACCAACTCACTCTAGGATCTCGAATGGTTCAATGAATTTAGGACTTAACTTGCCCTTACGTTCGAATCTCAAGACACCTTTCATCGGTGCCACCTTGAGGGATATTGGGTCCCTTATCTCAAACTCCAGGCTTCTACGCCTTACATCGGCGTAGCTTTCTCTGTCTACTTTGAGCGATACGCACCCTTGCTCGAATTTTCTAGACAGCCTCATTGGCGAGTCGAACCAGATCGGGTCCTACTAACTCTCTCTCGCCTACTTCGTCCCAGCATAGTGGGGACCTACACCGTTTTTCGTATCGGGCCTCAAACGGTGTCATTTCAATAGTTGCTTGGAAACTATTATGATACGAGAATTCCATGAGGTGGAGTTTGGAATCCCACTTCCTTTAAAATCTAGTACGCAAGCGCGTAACATGTCCTCTAGAATTTGGTTTAAACGCTCGGGGTGGAAAGCGGTAATAAAGTTGAGGCGGGTACCCAGCGCTTTTTGAAGTCTGCGCCAAAACGCTACCGTAAAGCGTGAATCCCGATCCGACACTATAGACACTAGGACTCCACGTAGTCTTACTATTTCTTTCACATACAGTTGTGCCCATTTGTCAACTGCATATGTAGCTTTCCCAGGTAGGAAGTGTGCCGATTTGGTCAACCTATCGACAACTACCCAGATCACTGTATATGCTTGTGCGTTTTGGGTAATCCTACTATGAAATCCATTGCTATGTTTTTCCACTTCCACTCTGGTATGCTTAGGGGCTACAACAACCCCACTGCCTTTTGTTTAGGAACTTTCACTTGTTGACAAACTAAGCACTCGCTCACAAACTCGGCCATGTCCCTCTTCATGCTCTTCTATCAGAAATGTTGTTTAAAATCTTGGTACATTTTTGTACCTCCTGGGTGCATGGCAAATGGCGAGTTGTGAGCTTCCGTTAGTATCTCCTTCCTTAACTTCTCTGGGACACATAGGCATCCCTAATACAATAGTCCTTATCTGAGAACTTCGAGAACCTGTCTACTAGACTTTTGTCTAGCTGGCCTAGGACTTTTGTCTAGCTTGCCTAGGACTTTCTATAGGCTTGGATCCTCTCATTGGGAGGTAACCATTCTTTGCCTAAGTGTAGGTTGCACTGTAAGTCGGCCAGCTGTGCCATGACTCTCTCAGTCGCTACACTATGTTGGCTCCCTCGAATTTTCTTTGTACCCTTACTTCCCTTGTAATGAGGGTCAAAGAGTGGGCCACCTTTCTACTCAAAGCGTCTGCGACCACGTTTGCTTTTCTAGGGTGGTACTGGATATCTACATCGTAGTCCTTCACCAATTCTAACCACCTTCTCTGTCTCATATTTGACTCTTTCTGGGTGAAGAAATATTTAAAATCTTGTGGTCGGTTAAACTTTGAATTTTCTCTCCATACAGAGAGTGTCACCAAATTTCAGCGTGAACACTACAGCGGCCAACTCCAGGTCGTGGGTAGGGTAATTATCTTCGTATTCTTTTAGTTGACGGGACGCGTATGCAACAACTTTACCGTGTTGCATTAACACACATCCTAGTCCATTCTTTAACGACGTCACTATAGATTACGTACTCTTCTAAGATCTCGGGTACCGTGAGTACCGAGACGGTTACCAATCTCTCTTTTAGGTTTTGGAAGCTTGCCTCACAAGCATCATTTCATATAAATGGTACCCCTTTTCTCGTTAGTTGTGTCAAAGGCGAGGCTATTCTAGCGAAGTGCTACACGAACCTTCGATAGTATCTCGCTAGTCCCAAGAAACTCTGTACTGGTGTTACCGAAGTTGGGCGTTCCTACTTCGTGACCGCTTTGATCTTAGTAGGATCTACGGATACTCCATCCTTTGTCGCCACGTATCCTAGGAAAGAGACTTATCATAACCAAAATTCACACTATGAGAACTTGGCATACAACTTGTTCTTTCTTAGGGTGGCTAGGACTTTTCAGAGGTGTTCCTAGTGTTCCAAGTCTATTTTCGAGTACACTAGGATGTCATCAATGAGCACGATCACAAAAGTGCCTAGACAGTCTTTGAACACTCGGTTCATTAACTCCGTTAACACAGTGGGAGCATTGGTGAGACTAAATGACATACCACGAACTTATAGCGATCATACTTTGTCCTAAATGTTGTCTTTGGTGCGTCTTTTTCTTTACTCTTTATTCAAGGATAACCTGATCGTAGATCTATCTTAGAAAATATCGTTGCTTCTCTTAGTTGATCGAATAAGTCTTCTATTCTAGGCAGAGGGTATTTGTTCTTTATGGTTCTCTTATTTAACTCTCTATAATCGATGCACAAACACATCGATCCATCTTTCTTCTGAACAAACAACACTGGCGCAACCTAGGGGAATATGCTAGGTCGAATGAACCTTTTATCCCGTAGGTCTTGTAATTGCGCCTTGAGTTCTTTCAACTCTGCTAGCGCCATGCGATAGGGTGCTTTAGGAATAGGCCCAGTTCTCGGCTCGAGTTCGATGACTAAGTCGACCGCTCGAGAAGGGGGTATTCCAGGTAGGTCATCCAGATACACATTTGGGAACTCATTTACAATGGACACGTTTTCTAAGGTCTTTTCTTTTCCTCTTACGTCTACGACACATGCTAATATAGTCCAACCGCATTGTTGTTCTAATCTCTTTGCTTTCATCATCGAGACTACCTTTGAGGTTGCCTCGGTATTTATGCCTTTAAATTTAAAGCTAGGTCCCACCGATGGTGAGAATAATCATTTTTTTTTGTGACATTCTATAATAGCATGATTTGCAGCTAGTCAATCCATGCCTAGTATTACGTCGAAGTCGGTCATCTTTACTACTATTAAGACTACGCTTAGAGTTTGGTCGGCTACTATTGCTTGGTCATTCTTTATTCTATCCTTAGTTACTATGTCTACCCTCTTAGGGCTGCTTGCCGACCATACATGCAACAAGGGTTCTAATTCAAACCCTGTCTCTGATCCCTCTCGAGGTGGGCTCTCTTCAGCCTCACCTCATCCTCTATCTCTAATAGGAGGTCGTCCCCTTCCTCGTCTTACTCTTTCGCATGGTCTAAGTAGCATGGTTCTAGAAACCAAGATAGCATCTCTTAAGTCTAAGGCTCATTACCTATGAAATTATGCTATGCATCACACCTACTAAGTTCACATCATATTGCAAAGAAAATCACTAAGCACGCAACACATCATATCATGCTCTTAAATAAATACGTGAAATATAACAACAATTTCAGTAACATTAACATAAAAATGCATGCGAGTTTGAAAACGTTTTTCTTTTCTTATCTTGTGCAAGGTGTACCTGACAGTGACGGAGCATCGACGTTGGGACCATGGAACGTGCCCAGCCTACATTGTAGGCTAGTCTACAGAATCTAAAACCTAGAGCTCTGATACCAACTGTAACGACCCTAAATTTCCACATACTCAGAGTCGCTACTAACGTCTCATGCTCACCTATAATGCGGAAATAACTCTTACATGAACATAATTGATAACGTAAATAAAAAAAAAAAACGTTTAAAACAACTTCTTCTCTGAAAAACACAGCCATGGTCTTACGTGTTTAAATATGAAATACTGAAATTTAGAGAAAACAAAAATAAATACAAAATAATTTAAAACAATGGAATGCAAAACAACCTATTCTAACTTAAGACTAGAAATTTAAATATGAGTCTACCCTATGCACGTGCCACAGTCTCTACTCGCGATGCCGCCGTCCTCCGTACNTGCCAGCATTAAAGACTTTATGAGTATTGAATATATATATATATATATCTTGGTATCTTTTTTTTTTTACTCGATGTATTTATTCTGTAAAATTGTTTCTGTTCACCAAATCTTCCATTTTCCTCCCCACTGCCTCTCTCTTTTCTTTCCTGTACTTAATTAGTTAAATATATAATTTTCTTTCCTTTACCTCTTTCTTTTCTTCTTTTCTGTACTTAATTATATATNTTGTACCCTTACTTCCCTTGTAATGAGGGTCAAAGAGTGGGCCACCTTTCTACTCAAAGCGTCTGCGGCCACGTTTGCTTTTCTAGGGTGGTACTGGATATCTACATCGTAGTCCTTCACCAATTCTAACCACCTTCTCTGTCTCATATTTGACTCTTTCTGGGTGAAGAAATATTTAAAATCTTGTGGTCGGTTAAACTTTGAATTTTCTCTCCATACAGAGAGTGTCACCAAATTTCAGCGTGAACACTACAGCGGCCAACTCCAGGTCATGGGTAGGGTAATTATCTTCGTATTCTTTTAGTTGACGGGACGCGTATGCAACAACTTTACCGTGTTGCATTAACACACATCCTAGTCCATTCTTTAACGACGTCACTATAGATTACGTACTCTTCTAAGATCTCGGGTACCGTGAGTACCGAGACGGTTACCAATCTCTCTTTTAGGTTTTGGAAGCTTGCCTCACAAGCATCATTTCATATAAATGGTACCCCTTTTCTCGTTAGTTGTGTCAAAGGCGAGGCTATTCTAGCGAAGTGCTACACGAACCTTCGATAGTATCTCGCTAGTCCCAAGAAACTCTGTACTGGTGTTACCGAAGTTGGGCGTTCCTACTTCGTGACCGCTTTGATCTTAGTAGGATCTACGGATACTCCATCCTTTGTCGCCACGTATCCTAGGAAAGAGACTTATCATAACCAAAATTCACACTATGAGAACTTGGCATACAACTTGTTCTTTCTTAGGGTGGCTAGGACTTTTAAGAGGTGTTCCTAGTGTTCCAAGTCTATTTTCGAGTACACTAGGATGTCATCAATGAGCACGATCACAAAAGTGCCTAGACAGTCTTTGAACACTCGGTTCATTAACTCCGTTAACACAGTGGGAGCATTGGTGAGACTAAATGACATACCACGAACTTATAGCGATCATACTTTGTCCTAAATGTTGTCTTTGGTGCGTCTTTTTCTTTACTCTTTATTCAAGGATAACCTGATCGTAGATCTATCTTAGAAAATATCGTTGCTTCTCTTAGTTGATCGAATAAGTCTTCTATTCTAGGCAGAGGGTATTTGTTCTTTATGGTTCTCTTATTTAACTCTCTATAATCGATGCACAAACACATCGATCCAGCTTTCTTCTGAACAAACAACACTGGCGCAACCTAGGGGAATATGCTAGGTCGAATGAACCTTTTATCCCGTAGGTCTTGTAATTGCGCCTTGAGTTCTTTCAACTCTGCTAGCGCCATGCGATAGGGTGCTTTAGGAATAGGCCCAGTTCTCGGCTCGAGTTCGATGACTAAGTCGACCGCTCGAGAAGGGGGTATTCCAGGTAGGTCATCCAGATACACATTTGGGAACTCATTTACAATGGACACGTTTTCTAAGGTCTTTTCTTTTCCTCTTACGTCTACGGCACATGCTAATATAGTCCAACCGCATTGTTGTTCTAATCTCTTTGCTTTCATCATCGAGACTACCTTTGAGGTTGCCTCGGTATTTATGCCTTTAAATTTAAAGCTAGGTCCCACCGATGGTGAGAATAATCATTTTTTTTTGTGACATTCTATAATAGCATGATTTGCAGCTAGTCAATCCATGCCTAGTATTACGTCGAAGTCGGTCATCTTTACTACTATTAAGACTACGCTTAGAGTTTGGTCGGCTACTATTGCTTGGTCATTCTTTATTCTATCCTTAGTTACTATGTCTACCCTCTTAGGGCTGCTTGCCGACCATACATGCAACAAGGGTTCTAATTCAAACCCTGTCTCTGATCCCTCTCGAGGTGGGCTCTCTTCAGCCTCACCTCATCCTCTATCTCTAATAGGAGGTCGTCCCCTTCCTCGTCTTACTCTTTCGCATGGTCTAAGTAGCATGGTTCTAGAAACCAAGATAGCATCTCTTAAGTCTAAGGCTCATTACCTATGAAATTATGCTATGCATCACACCTACTAAGTTCACATCATATTGCAAAGAAAATCACTAAGCACGCAACACATCATATCATGCTCTTAAATAAATACGTGAAATATAACAACAATTTCAGTAACATTAACATAAAAATGCATGCGAGTTTGAAAACGTTTTTCTTTTCTTATCTTGTGCAAGG
>NW_019268528.1:2378487-2405831 GCF_002738365.1 Cucurbita moschata
TACTCGATGTATTTATTCTGTAAAATTGTTTCTGTTCACCAAATCTTCCATTTTCCTCCCCACTGCCTCTCTCTTTTCTTTCCTGTACTTAATTAGTTAAATATATAATTTTCTTTCCTTTACCTCTTTCTTTTCTTCTTTTCTGTACTTAATTATATATATATATATATATGTATATTTTTTTTTCTTTACCTCTCTCTGTTTAATTCTTTTCAAACCTCTCTCGGTTTAATTCTTTTCCAAACCTCTTGTTTAATTCTTTTCTTCTCTGTTTAATTCTTTTTTTTTCCTATTTAATTCTAACAGTTTAGTAAATGAATGGTTGATCTAATTCTCAATAATGTACAAAGGAGACGATCTATGATCTCATTCAAAGATCTGACATGATTTCTAACTGCTAATTAACATTTAAATAACTAGGTAATCTAGGTGGAAATCTGATTCTAATTAATTCGATAAATGATTTTGAATTTTTTTCTTTTCTTTCCTAAAACTATTGTCATTAACCCTTTCCAATCTATTTAAATTTTTCCTTGAGGAAAAATGGCTATGCATCCATCCATTATGATTTTCTTCTCTTTCCTCAAAATAATGATGATTCAATTTAGATGCAATTGACACAGCCAATTTTGATTTTCGATCCCATATCCAAAAATCTAAATAATTGAAAGAGAGATCTAAGATAACTTTTCTATCTCGTGCAAAAATAAAAGAAAATGAGATCTAACTTACCGATGACTTTTCTATCTCTTTCCATTCCTATTAGATCTGCCTGAAGTGAAGGCCATCTTCAATTCTTCTCTCCCAAAATCAATCTGTGATCTTTCCTATGTTTCTTTCTCCCATTTCTCCCTTCCCAAAATCTGCGATATTTTTGTTTCTGTTTCCTTTCTTGTTTTTTTTTTGCAGATCCTTTGCGGAGGGATTGGGGAGATATTTGGGGAGGGTGGGGAGAGAGAGTCGATAATTTACTTTTATTTTATTTTATTTTATTTTTTTATAATTATTATTTACTTATTATTATTATCTCTTTTTTTTTTCGGGTCGTTACAGATTGATTGTGAGATCTCATATCAGTTGAAGAGGAGAACGAAACATTTCTTATAAGGGTATGGAAATCTCTCTTTAGTTGACACATTTTAAGATCGCGAGGCTGATGGCGATACGTAATGGGCCATAGCGGACAATATCTGCTAACGGTGGGCTTGTGCTTACAAATAGTATCAGAGCTAGACATTAGACGGTGTGCTAGCGAGGACGCTGGCCCCCGGGGGATGGATTGTGAAATCCCACATCGGTTGAAGAGGGGAACAAAACATTATAAGGGTGTGAAAACCTCTCCCTAGTAGACTCGATTGAAGAGAGAACAAAACATTGTTTATAAGGATGTGGAAATCTCTTTCTAGTAGATTCAGTTGAAGAGGAGAACAAAACATTTCTTATAAGGGTGTGGAAACTTTTCCCTAGTACACGCGTTTTAAAACCGTGAGGCTGACGGCAATGCGTAATGGGGCCAAAATGAGACAATATGTGTTATCGATGGAATTGGACTATTACGTTAATAGTTTTGTATAATAATCATATTCACTCACTCGAATCAAACTAAGAATGGTCATGGAATAATAGTTGTACCACCTTCATCTAATGTTTGTAGATAGATATTAGGGTTGGTTTGAAATGATTTTAAAGCTCTTAACCACTTAGAAAATCATTCTAAACCATTTAACCGACTATGTAAGTCGTTGTCATTCCCATTTTTTACTCTTTGAACCATCCTATGCATTTATGTCATGTACGAGATTTCAATGAACGATGCCAAATTGTCATTTGGTTGACAATAATTGTGCTTTCGTTGGGGTCGTTGGATGAGCTCGTTTGGTTTTTCAGGCTTGCAATAGAGATGCAAGATCTATGTCGGAGGAGGTGCTTTTGAATCTTCCCATTACGGAGAAGGCCAAAGTGTTGTGACGCGTTTCTTTGAAGTTTTGGAGTAATTGGCATGAGAGGAACAATAGAATTATTCAAAAGGTCAAGAAACTGGTCGAGGGGTTTTAGAATGTAGCTAGGTTTAATGCCTTTTCGCGAGTGTCGTTCTCTATCCATTTTTTTTTTTTTTTTGTAATTTTGATATGATAACTTAAAAAGTTCGATTGATCCAATTCAATCTAATCTATACCTGAGTTAGGTTCTTATTTTATAAGAGCTGATTGAGTTAAAAAAGTTATAATTCAAACCGTTGAATTTGAGACTCAAAAGTTATAATTCAAACCGTTGAATTGAGTTAGAAAAATGTCTCAATCGAACGCTATCTAACTTATGAACACTCTTCGAAAGGCAAATTAAATAAAAAAAAGTTAGAATATCTTTTGGCAGTCCCACTTTAATTTTTCAACCAGACAAAAACTTTCCATAATTCAAGCCACTTAAAAGCCTTTTCACCATGATTTGATAATCCCATTATTTAATGCTGTTGTTCTTTTTAGTGTTTGCTTTAACCAATTAAATAATTTATTTGAGATCGAATTCTAGATTCAACACCGGATAACCTTAACATTTTCATTCCTTCAAGAAAGATACGCTTAACTATGGAGTTCCAATGACTGAGTCATCGAAAAGAAAGTTGCGTTTTGTTAGTGTAGGTAGTAACCTTCATTTCCTTTACGCTTTTTGTAGTCATCTTATCCTTGGGACTTCTCTCATTCGAATGTAGTCTCAGTTCATTCATGTATCTCTCGTTTACTTGGGTGTCACATGACCACCAGCTTTCACCTTGATCCGTCCTCAAACCACATCTTATTGGGAACCAAATTCAGCACTTGATGGCCCCGACATTCCCTTGCATCATTTGCAATATGGTCACATTACTTACTCCGTTTCTAAGAGTGTTTCATTGTCAAATGGTTATATCGATCAAGACTACAGATCTTTGTTATTGTGCTCCTATTATAGAGTGAATGTTAATACCCAATATAGAGTTGCTTCAGCAAAACATGCTTAATGATAGAGTTCCTATAATTGAACCATGGAAAAGGAAGACATCCTTATTCTATTTAGTCATCCTATTTTCAGAATAGCTGTTTTTTAGATGTGGTCTTGATACATTCATATACCATTTATTCCGATACAAAATTCATATATGCTACTTATTCTATTAAAAGGAAGTTTATTTGTTATATTAAATAGATTTAAAAACCCTACTTTTAGTTACAAAAACCTTTAAGAATGGCTCTATTTTTGTTCTTAAATGTTTAAAAAATTATCTTTTTAATCCATAATTTTCCAATTTTGTTTCATGTTAGGTCCATGAATTATAAATATTGCTATTTATGTTATTAAGCAATTTGTATTCATGGGATTAGCTACTTTAATGAGATTTTTTATTCTAATCGAAACATAAATTATCAAACGGCTATTAATCGAAACATAAATTATCAAACGGCTATTATTCCCTCACATGACGTTAAGAAAATAACTATTTATGGTTCCCTTTATAGGCCCGTTAATACTCGTTTAATGACATTTGGGTAACGTGACTTCAAAAATTTGTGTATTAATGGCCTTATATGAGTGTGCGTGAGTATTGAGTAGATAGGTATTAAACGATATAATTACGGTAGAAAACACAAAATAGTTACTTGTTTTCAAACTTTACGAGCTAAAATTAAAGAACGAAAGATAATCAAGAGTATCTTAAATAAAGCTTGAAGTGCTCGTTTAGGGCATTCATTGTCACGAACACAACCCATTGTTATTTTTTAGATCGATCTGATATAAATTATCTTATACATATGTGTTCGGATATTAATTTTGAAAAATACCCAGAAGACGAAAACAATCAACCACATTAAAGGGATACCTGAAAGCTTATATTATATCAAAAATATTAAATATAAAGTTAGGACAAGTATAATGATTTAAAAGTTTAATGAATCTTATAAATGTACGATAAAGATCGTGTTATTATATGATACATGGATTGACAAGATAATTTGGTAGTGATTTATGGTGAAGTTAGGAGAAATGCATGTGCTTATGTTCCCAACTATTGTTAAGGGCCCATTTGGATTAGATATGTTAAGGTCAAATCAAAAGGCATTCGTTTAGCAAAACCAAGCCACTCAAGTCCTAACCCAAAAGGCAAAGCAATGTGAAAATGTTCCCCACAAATTTTTATTCCCTTTTAAGTACGAGCTAAGGCTAGCTAGTTGCCACTACGTGATTGGCTCGTTAAATCATCGATTTAATCTCGAGGTTTTGATAGCTGTGTCCATTTCGTTCTTAAATTTTTAAAGGGTTTAAATAGAAGTGTTGAAACGTTTGATTTTGAGTTTAATAAACTTGTAATGATAACGATGTTTATTTAAATATTGATTTAACGTGGTAACTGAAATCGAAGATGTTTGGATGATTGATATTGTTTTATGAGTATGAATATTAAATATATGAGATTTAAATGTTTGAGATAATAATTATTAAAAATGATTAGTAATGATTAATGAATATTAACTTATTAATTGTGTCTAGAAAATTTACTGTGTGGACGTAGTCTCAAGTTACATGAAAAATAATATCCCAAGCTACCAATCCCAATACGAAATGTGGAATCAGGCTTTTGTAAGTGGGGATAATAGAAATTACCGACTCAACTCCTCCAAAGTCGGGGAGGCGACGGACTTGAAAGTAGATGAAAGGAACGCGAGTCCTCCCAACATAGACGTAGAACTTCATGGTGGAGACCTCGCAGAATAGTCACAACCAATGCTCCTCGCCTGGCTTTATATGCAAATAGGCTCACCAAAAATCTAAATGTCCACAAAAGACGGCACTCCATGTCGTTAAAACAAACATGACATGATGTGGTACACAAAAATTTAGTCGTTAAAAACAAAAAAAAAAATACTTTAAAATATTTTCCTCAAGTTTGCCTCATCCTATTAATTTCACTAAACTAACATACTAAAGGAAATGAGTTCAAGTCACGAGACTACCGATCATTAATTTAATATCTTACGAGTTATTTAATGACTAAATATAATTGAGTCAGACATTGTTCCGTAAGGATAATCAAGGTGCACCCAGTTGGATTAGGATACTCGAAAATTTATATAAATACTCATTTTCCCTTAGGTTACATTATGTCAATCGGTCACGCTAAATTTGACTAAATTATAAAAGCAAAAACTTATTAGAATTTAAACTAAAAATGTGCGGATGAAATTAAAACTTAATAATCTCTTACTACAAGGGAATGAATACATACTCATTAATGTTGAATTATACTCATTTCAACAAATTGGTCATTTTTTAGCGTTTGGAGTTCATATTTTTTTGGTATATAATATAATCAAATAGATGTTGAGGATGTAAAAATAGTACTATGATCGAATAAGATTGATAAAGATTAGTATGAACTTATAAATACGACATTTTTCATATTGAAAAAAGATCTTTTAATTTAAGTTATAATATCATTTTGATTATAGAAATATGAAGAGGCGGGTTACCTTTAACAAAAATTATAACCTGTTTTTGTGGTTCAACGTTCATGTATGTTCTACTTTTTCAGGTGTGCTGATTTTCAATTTTTTCATAAAAAAACAACTTTTTTAAAATTATTATGTTATCCAACTTTCTTTCTTTTTTTTTTTTTTATAGCAAATAATTGAGAGATGGCCCTTGTTGTACTTGGTTCAAAAGCATATGAATGAGGACTCCCAAAGAATTGCACAATTAGAACCCAACAATGAAAGGATATAGTAGCTTGTGTACCTTTTATATCAAAGCTATCTTCCTTAATGAATTTAAAACATTTTGACCGTGCCACAAGATTCAATAGGCAGGTTGATGTGACATGAATCTTAGACCTTGCAAACAACGAGTTTTGACGAAGAACCTGATATATATTTATGAAGGTCTACGTGAAATATATTGAATATGCTTCTAGATGTAATTCACAAACTAAAATATTTTCAGCTATACGTTCTTTCGATGTGTCATAGCTCAAAAAAAGTTTGTTCATTGGGTTCCATGGTCATGCAAAAACTTAACCGGTAAGATTAGTACAAATGACTTAGAATTGATATGATAGAGAATTTGATGGTTTATTTTTTAGTCTTCACATTAATTTGTTTGATCACGAGAAGGGCTTCAAACAACACGACAAGAATTTTGAGGGGAAGCTGCGAACAATTTATGTCTTTGACTATATTACTTGACTTGCTATCCTCGTAAATAGGTTTCGAAGCTTAGCTGCTCGACTCTCGGATGATTTCTTCTTATTCACCTGATGGGACGCGAAGATCAATTGATCTATATGAATCTCAAGAGTGGATGGTTGACTGTCGTCTCCTTGTCTTAGAGGCTCACCGGACTCGAGGTTTATGCTTTTTAGTCCTTAAAATTTCAAAATAACAATTTTAATTTTTCAAATGTTAGTTTTTTTATTCAATTTTAAAATTTTATTAGAGGTAGAATTCAAATTTATATTTAATAGATCAATCAATTTTAAAAATTTATGAATTGGTAAAATACTAATTAGACTAAAAAAAAATTAAAAATCGAAGAACTTATAAACAGTTCTAAATTAAACCTAAAAACACGAAACAAAAAAACAAGAACATGGGAAAATGTTGTGCCATGATTTGTGTTTTTTTAAGGTAAAACATAAGTTCCTGGTTAGATTTGAGGAGAGAAATTTTGCAAATTCATGTTTGTTCTTATAATAAAAGTTATTATTTTTCAAGAACATGTTGATTATGTCTCCCTTTCATTCCAAATCACTTATTCTTTGTTAATAAATTATCATCACCATCATTATATCTTTTGACTGCCTCCTCTTTTATTAATTCTTTTAGGTAAAATTTTCGATGTTCGGTAAAATTGCTCGTTCCTCGGTCTCTACAATTTTAAAAGTTTCAATTCAATCTCTATATTTGATAAAAATTGTAGTTCAATCCCTATAATTCGGTTCAACTTTGCAAATCATTTGTTTTGTTTTTACTAGCTAGCCTTAAACACGGATATAATCACTCAACGGCTAAATAGAAAGCGATAGTTCATTAATCACGTGATGGGAAACATACGACATATTTAATATAGTTAGGGTATTAATTTTCTATCGACATCTATGACATTTTAGCCAACATTTTTATATGTTCGTCGTGACATGAGGAGTGAATGTGTTTCTATTGTATCATAAAAAAAGAGATGAAGCTGCTGTGCACAACTTCAAAAAGGAGTTTATTCATATCCCTCAAAACAAGACATCTTTGTTATTGAGGTGCAACAGTTCAGGTGTACTTCTAGTAGATATTATTCGTTTCGGCTCGTTATGTATTGTCGTCAGCTTCACGGTTTTAGAACACAGAGTAGAATGAAACATTCCTTATACAAGTGTGGAAATCTCTCCTTAGTAGACGCATTTTAAAACCGTTAGGCTAATAATAATAAGTAATGGGTCAAAGTAGACAATAGTTAGGGGCTTGAACTATTACAAAAATCTCCCACTGAACTCTCTCCCTATTAAACATTTTAAAAACATAAGACTGACCGATTTTTTTTTTATATATAAAAATATATATATATTATTTTGCTTAATTAAAACTCAAAGCAAAAAGTAGAAATTCAATTTGACACAAAATTGCATCTATTTTGTTAAAAACACAATAAATCACACATGGTTTGGTTTTGTTGTCTAAATTATTTGATTTGATACAAACCATTTGATAGCTTCTTTCTCACTCGAATTTTTTCACTTACCACTCACTCTTTTTCCTCTTATCTCGACTAGCTAGTGCACTGGTTTAACTGTAATAGACTCGAAATATATGCCAACATCTAAAAAAACTCGCTTTCCGCTATTTCCTTCCAAATTAACGACGACCCATAAAAAAAAATTTATAAAAATAATCAAATATCATAAAAGAACTAACACGAAGACTTTTTCATACGAGTACAGTACTAAAAATTTTCCCGATAACATTTTAGAAGCCCGACATTATTTTGATTTTATTGATATAAAAAAAATTAAAAATTTGGTGACCTCAAACTTTCTCTTGTTTCATGAGAGTGACATCTCCATTTGGAACTTAGCTTCTAATTAATTAGTTTCCCACATGTGTTTGGTTTGTGTATTTAAACTAATAAATCTAATTAACTCCAACCTTCATATATAATTTAAGTGGGTTTGGAGTTGGAGGAGGAGGCCTTATGGGAAGACACTCTTGCTGTTTCAAGCAGAAGCTGAGGAAAGGCCTTTGGTCTCCTGAAGAAGATGAGAAGCTTCTTAACTATATCACCAAACATGGCCATGGTTGTTGGAGCACTGTCCCTAAACTTGCAGGTCACATTTCTATATCCCTTTTTATTTCTTTTACTCTCTCTCTCTCTCGGTCGAAAAAGAGAGAGAATTGGATAAGTTTTCGTTCGGGGATTCGAACTTTTGAGTTCAAAAGATGGTACAGATGTCTTAATTGCTCAGGTGTGTTCACAGTGGATGAGGGTTGTGAGGAGGGAGAGTTTAATGCTGAAAAAAAGAGAGATAATTGACAAATTTTCGTTCCGGAATTCGAACTTTTGATAGAAAGAAGGTATAGATGTCTTAACTGCTTAGGTGTGTTTATGGGGGACGAGGGTTGTGAGGAGAGAGAGTTGAATGCCGAAAAAATGAGAGAATTGACAAATTTTCGTTCGGGAATTCGAATTTTTTATTTCAAAAGGACGTACCGATGTCGTTCATGGTGGATGGAGGGTTGTGTGGAGAGAGAATTGAACGCCGAAAAAAGGAGAGAGTTGATAAATTTTCATTCGGGAATTCGAATTTTTTATTTCAAAAGAACATAAAGATACTGTTCATGGTGGACGAAGGGTTGTGAGGAGAGAGAGTTGAATGCCGAAAAAAAGAGAGAATTGACAAATTTTTGTTCGAGAATTCGAACTTTTGATTTGGAAAGAAGGTACAAATGTCTTAACCGCTCAGGTGTGTTCATGGAGGATGAAGGTTGTGAGGAGGGAGAGTTGAACGTCTAAAAAAAAGAGAGAATTGACGAATTTTTGTTTGGGAATTCGAACTTTTGATTTCAAAAAACATACATATGTCTTAACCATTCTGGGTCGTGAGGAGAGAGAGATAACTTTTTTCTTTTTCTATTGACTAAATGGAAAAATGTTAACTTTTACGAGAATCCTTTTGAATCCACAGGCTTGCAAAGGTGTGGAAAGAGTTGTCGATTAAGATGGATCAATTACCTTAGACCAGATTTGAAAAGAGGCCCGTTCTCACAACAGGAAGAAGACTTAATCATTGAGCTCCATTCAGTTCTAGGCAACAGGTTTGTTCTTCCATCTTCACTCTCGTTCTTAGTTTCGAACTCCATTTAACCTATATTATCCACTCAGATGGTCACAAATTGCTGCTCAACTACCAGGAAGAACAGATAACGAGATAAAAAATCTATGGAATTCGTGCATTAAAAAGAAGTTGAAGCAAAAAGGCATCGACCCGAACACTCACAAGCCTTATCTAGACCAAGAAACCAACAATAATGGCAAGAACAACAGCCTTATTATCACATCAAACGATCAAAAAAGCCATGAAAAAGCTTCCCCAATTCAAAGTCCAGACATGTCCACCACTACTTTTGAGGCCTTTTCAAATTTATTCTCCCCATCTCTCAATTCATGTGCTGTAGCTCCAAGTTCTACTTCTCAAGTTGTTCATAATACCAACAATGGCTTCTTATGGCAGCCAGATGAGTTTCTTTCCGCTCCCTCCGAGCTCATGAGAAGTGATTGGCATCGTCACCCGACCCTCCAACCCGAACTCTTTTGGATCTAAACTTCACACGTACCCATGAAAATGTCGTCGTCTTCATTCTTGAGATAAACTCGTTAATCAATTAGAGTTTGAAGATACTCGTACAGTCGACCTGAGCTATATCTAAAAGTGTGTAAAGCTCTCGTTGTTATCTATTATAATTATTTTTTTGAATTTGATAATATGTGAGACGGAGATTTGAAATTATAATATCATAACCAGTTGAATTGTGTTCATGTTCATAATGGGTCACTAAGAATTACTCATTACTTATCGTTTGGCTATTTTATTTGATATCGACATATTTAAATTTCGTGAAAGATTTGCATACGATAGGCCATGAAATTATGAAGGGACCATGTTTTTCTTAAATGGATGTCCATCATTGTCTCCTGAAGATGGAGACTTTTTTTCTTACTTTCTGACGTGTGTACCTCCAAATAATTTAAGATTTTTTCTTTAATTTTCGTTCGTTACGGTAAATTTAGAGTTGCACTCTTTTGCACAGTAGTAAAAATTATATTCGAGAATATGATCATACTGCAAGTTAATCTTTCGGATTTTATCAAAATTTTATTTTACCCTAATAATTAAATTTTAAAATTAAGTACCACTAATTAGGGTGTGGAACTAACCATTTGTAACAATTACCTTATTGATCTATCATGTCTACGGTTAGCACGTGGATCTAATCATTTGTAACAATTATAAGGTGGGTTGTATCAATAGTGTTACCAAGTGAAGACATTCAACCTTATTCATATACTATAAATGTGAGATCCCACGTCGGTGGGAGAAGGGAACGAAATATTCCTTACAAGAGTGTGAAAACCTCTCTCTAGGAGATGTGTTTTAAAACTGTGAGGTTGATGGAGAAGCGTAACCGGCTAAAGCAGACAATATCTATTAGTGGTGAGTGTGTGGGATTTCACATTGGTTGGAGAGGGGAACGAAACATTCCTTACAAGGGTGTGGAGACCTCTCTCTAGCATATGTGTTTTAGAACTGTGAGGTTGATGGGGAAGCGTAACGGGCTAAAACAGACAATATCTGTTAGTGGCGGGCTTGTGGGATTGCACATCGGTTGGAGAGGGGAACGAAACATTGCTTACAAGGGTGTGGAAACCTCTCTCTAGCCGATGTGTTTTAAAACTGTGAGGTTAATAGTGAAGCGTAACGGGCTAAAGCAGACAATATTTGTTAATGGTGGGCTTGTGTTCAGTCACTGAGCGGTGTGCAACGAGAACACTGGGTCACAAGAGGGTAGATTATGAGATCTCACCTCGATGAGTTGAAACTAAACCAATTAAACCTATGATTGGTTCCACATATTTTCAAAGGTTAGATGGAGAGCTAATCGATACGTCATCAGTCCAATTCTCAAAAGGTCACATATGCATGGTTGGTGTGATCGTCGGCTTCGAAAAATACGTGACCTTTCAAAATTCGTAGTCGATCATACCGACCGACTCATATGCACTCTTAGGTCGTGACAAGCTTAAATGAACAATGAAATGTGGCCAATACATCTTGGCATTCGATTTGAACAATGAAGAGACACATAAGTTTGAATGAAACAAGTTGTTGCAATAATTTGATCATAAATGGCCAAGAAATCCCCTTTGTGATATACTAAAAAGCTAGGCATTAGGAGAGGGGCTTTATATTGTGTGGCATCCCTTAGCTCAGCCTAAACTAACAAACAAAACACCTGCACGATTTGGGTCCCCTGACCTCTAAGACAAGGGCTACATGCCCTTATAAACACATCTTTTCACACTCAATTGTCCTCTGCCACAATTGAGTTATCAGAAGATGCCCTCTACTGACCCAGTCCTGGATACCTTTCAAAACCTGTCAACTTAGGACAATTTTGCAGTATTTCTCATAAGAATAAACTCATCTTTTTTGGCATGTATGAATAGCTCGACATTCAACGAGTCTCTTCTTATGACACTCGTAAAAGAATGGTATATGAATAAACCGAGGTCACGTATTCTTATTATAGGATTGCTAAGAAAGGCTCCAAAGAATCGAAAGTTGCTACCTATACTGTAATAGCACACATCCACTAATAGTAGATATTGTTCTATTTGGGTTTCCCCGACTGTAACCGTCTCAACCCACAGTTAGTAGATATTATCTTCCTTGGATTTTCCCTTCCGAGTTTTCCTTTAGAGTTTTAAAACGCGTCTGCTAGAGAAAGGTTTTCACACCCTTACAAGGAATGTTTCGTTCCCCTCTTCAACCGATGTGGGATCTCACATATACTAACAAGATGAAGTTTTGTTTTCGGTAACTTAATTATACTTTATTTAAAACAATTCTATATTGGGTAATCTCTTGAGAATTTTCTTACCAAGCATGTGAGTAAGAACAAAACATGTAGAAAGAACTCATGTTAGTCTGTACGATAATCTTTGCTCTTAGAAGCGAGGAATAAGTAACGTAATCATGTCGCAGCGAATTACAGAACTTGAATATCGCATACAGATTTAAAATCCTGATCCCGAGCGCTTGGCAGCGGTTGTGTGTTAATGCATGTGAAGCACTTTTTTTTTTTTTTAATTATATTTGTGAGCATATGATGTGTCGCATGTGAACCAATAATTGGAAGCATTTTGTTGGGACCCTACAAATATGGGTCTATCAAATGAACAAAAAGCATTTCATCTTAAAATAATAAAACAAAGTCTTGGTTTTGGTGAAAATTTGTCCGTCCCAAGCTCACGGCTAGTAGATTTTGTCGTCAGCCACATCGTTATACAATATTATATATAAGAAAATAGGTTAGCTCAAAGCTCGTCGCGAACAGATATCGCCGTCAAAGAAAATGTGGCGCCCCAAAGCTCACCGCTAGCCGATATCGCCCTCAGTCTTATGGTTTTAAAACGCATCTATCCCAAAACCCACCGTTAGCAGGTATTACTGTCTGTCAAACACATCTATCCCAAAGCTCACCACTAGCAGATATCGCTGTCACCAAATATATCTATCTCACAGCTAGTAGATATCGTCATCAATCTCATGGTTTTAAAGCACATCTATTAGGGAGAGGTTTCTACACCCTTATAAGGAATGTTTCATTCCCCTCTCTAATCGATATAGGATCTCACAAACCACCTTCTTTGGGAGCCCAGTGTCCTCATTGGCTCCTAGCCCGGTGTCTAGCTCTAATACCATTTGTAACAGCTCAAGCTCACTGTTAGCAGATTTGTCCGTTTTTGCCCATTACGTATTGCCGTCAACCTCACAGTTCAAAACACATCTATTAGGAAGAGGTTTCTACACCCTTATAAACACGTATATCATCCCCACATGGACCTCTCGTAGGAACACTCAAGAAACCCCACCAAGGTGAACATGTCTTCTATTCCTAATAGCCCATATGGGAAGGATAGAAAGAACAGGCTCATTGGCTGGCTTGGTATGGCCACGAGCACTGTCACAGGCATTGATATGGCCACGAGCACCCGTTAGAGAATACGTATAAAAGATTAAATATGCCTACGTCCTATATATATATTGGCTTAAGCTGGCTATTCGGCTTGTTTGGGTGTTCGGTCACTTGATATTGTTGAGAGCACGGATGATCTAAGTTGACTAAATCTAAAGAACAAAAACGATTGGTTCACCTCAATGCTTAGTTACGACATCCAATAGATCTGTAGCACTAGAAAATGTGAACAACTTCTAAACTCCAAGGGGTTTGTGACTACTTATTTAGCTAGTAACTTCGTGACCTCCCTAAAAGCTCACATAACTAAAGAACCAAGGCCCAAACTTCCTAGAGTCGAGAGAAAAGTCTATCATAACTTATTAGGTCAAGAATGTGATATGAGCCTACAAGTAGGTTGTTTACACGGAGTATTTTATGCTTATCAAATTCTTTACTATTTTTGTCCAAGTGATTGTTGAATATTGGTCGAGACGGGGAAGCATTTGAAAGTTGCACAGTCATAAAGGAGGTTTGTCCCGAGGCATCAGTTTCACATTTAAGGGTTGTAGTCCTTCGAAATTATGTATCTTGATTTGAATTGATTTTGGATTTGTCTTTTTTCTAAATTACACGTTGTATTGTATTATTAGTGTCAGTCCACATGGGAGTCTATGATTCGAAGTTTTAAAAATCATGTCATGACAAGATTACTACACTATAGCTTTTGAGTTGCACCGTTATGGGTAGCAGGACCAATTGTATAATGTATATAGTCATTATAAGCACCTCGATTCGAAAGGGTATAAAAGACAACATTTATTGATATTAATCATACTTAACCCAACTTTTAACAAGAGTGTTTATTGATATTACATCACACAACATTTATTCAAATTGCAAACACATAGGATCCACTTAGAAGTGTTGAATCATTGTTGAGGTCCTAGCCACCCTTGGACCTCTTAACAAGCGTTCTTCAGAACCCACTCCACAAGTGTGGAAACACCAAAGCCAGTTGCAACACTCTTCTTGGTGTTCCAAACAGGGCCAGCAATGTCAAGGTGCATCCATTGCACATTCTCATCAACAAACTACACAAACAAACTTCCAAGTTAGTGGGTATCTATCTATGTATCTACAGCTATTTATGATATCATTTGGTTGGTAAGAACATGAAAGAACGTTTGAAGATGATACCCACCTGCTTCAGAAACAGAGCAGCTGTGATAGCACCGCCTTGACCAGGGCCAGTGTTGATCATATCAGCCACGCCTGATTTCATTGACTCCCAATAACTTTCCTCCATTGGCAGCCTCCATATCTTCTCGCCACTCCTCTCTGCAGCAGCAAGTACCTCTTTTGCTAGCTCTTCGTTTGGTGTAAAGGCACCTGGAAACAACTCACATGAAACACATTCATATGTTCTTATCTTCAAATGAAGCATGAAGAATAAGATGTTATGATGATTATCATACCTGCAACTGAAGGCCCAAGAGCTGTTATACAAGCACCAGTTAGAGTAGCCAGGTCTATAATCTGCAAACCAATTTGATGTTGCATTAGATATCAAATATGTAATAACAGATATTGTCCTCTTTGGACCTTTCTCTTAAGGCTTTTAAAATTCGTCTGTTATGGAGAGGTTTCCACACCCTTGTAAAGAATGCTTCGTTTCCTTTTCCAACCTGGGATCTCACAATCCATCCCCTTCAGGCCCAGCGTCTTTACTGGCACTCAGTCCACTCTACGATCGATGTACGACCCACCAATTTACCCCCCTTCAGGGCCCAGCATCCTCGCTGGCACACCGCTAGTATCCACCACCCTTCAGAGTTCAGCCTCCTCGCTGGCACATAGCCCAGTGTCTGGCTTTGTAACCATTTGTAACACCCACCGACTGTAAATATTGTCCTCTTAGGACTTTCCTTTCTAAGCTTCCCCTCAAGGTTTTAAAACACGTTTGTCTGCTAAGGAGAGATTACCACACCCCTTAATAAAGAATGTTTCGTTCCCCTCTCCAATCGACGTGGGATCTCACAATCCATCCTCTTTGGAACCAGTGTCCTCGCTGGTACTCATTCCTTTTTCCAATCAATGTGGGATCTCACAATTCTCGTTTCCCTCTCGTGTGGGGTCTCACATAATGAATCCACAAGGTTGACGAATGAACATTATCAATACTAACTTATTGTATATTTACCTTTTCAACACCCAGGTTACAAGTGTATATCAAAGCATCAGCAAGGCAAAGTCTTCCTTCAGCATCTGTGTTGTTAACCTGAAAATACAAAACAGATACAATCAATGAATGATGATAGCCTAAAGATCCTTTTTTGTGTGTCAATGAACCCATGAATGAATACCTCAATTGTCTTTCCATTTGAAGCTGTGACAATATCACTTGGTCTCATACCAGTTGCACTTATCATGTTCTCACAGGCAGCAACAACAAAATGAATCTGTAGGGAAACAAGAAAACAAGCCCCCATTAGCTTTATTACACAATTAAGAGCTTCATGACATGGAAACGAGTGACAGATCTTGTAACGGTCCAAGCCCACCATTAGCACATATTGTCCGCTTTGGGCTTTCACTTTTGGGCTTCCCCTCAAGGTTTTTAAAATGCATCTGTTAGAGGAGACTTTCACACCCTTATAAGAAATGCTTTGTTCTCCTCTCTAACCGATGTGGGATCTCACAATCCACCTCCTTTGAGGACCCAGCGTCCTTGCTAGCACACCGCTCGGTGTTTGGCTCTGATACCATTTGTAACAGTCCAAGCCCACCGCTCGCAGATATTGTCCTTTTTAGGCTTTCCCTCTCGGAGTTCCCCTCAAAGTTTTTACAACGCGTCTGGTAGGGAGAGGTTTCCACACCCTTATAAAGAATGTTTCGTTCTCCTCCCCAACCGATGTGGAATCTCACAAATCTAACGCTTTACCTCTACACCAGGAGGTTTAAGCTCAGCAATGGCTTTTGCTGCTCCAAAAATGGCTGCTGCCCCTCCCATATCATTTTTCATTGTCTCAATGTTGCTGTTGGCTCCAGTTTTAAGGTTGTAGCCACCACTAATATAAAGAAGAAACCAGAAAGTTAAACATTTGTTGAACATTTGCTTAAGAAACCCATCAGGGTAGTTCATGAATGATCACCTGTCAAAGGTAATTCCTTTACCAACTAAGCCCAATTTGGTTGATACAGATCCACCGAGAGGCTTGTAACACAAGTGGATGAAATGGGGAGGATTTGCAGTGGCTGCAGCCGTGACACCAAGATAGGAACCCATCTTCATTTCTATGATTTCTTCTTCATTGAAAATTTTTGCTGAAAGAACATCGTTGTACTTGTGGGTAATCTTTAAAACCTCCCCTGCTAGTTGCCCTAATATGTGGATGCAATTTAGCTAAGTCAGTGCTATGCATGTTATATGAAGTTGATACTCAATATTAGTTCAAAGTAAGTGATAGATATTAAAGCATAAGAAAGGAGCGAACCTGGGGTAAGTATATTTGCAGGTGAGTTTACAAGTTCTTTTCCAAAAACTACCCCAGAACTGACATATTCTGCATATTTCAACTTTTTCTCCATATTAGGTCCAAATCCAAGGCCAAGAACATCCACAAATTGAAGTACAGTCATTTTGGGGTTTGATTTGTATCGGTTGTCGTCAAATATCCCATTGACAATCCCTGTGGTACATAGAAAATTCAGTGTCTTCAACGTTTAGTTCGGGTCGAAACCCATTGCTAGCTGATATTATCCGTTTTGGCTCGTTACGTATCGTTGTCAGCCTCACACTTTTAAAATGTCTCTCTTAGGAAGAGGTTTCCACACCCTTATAAGGAATGCTTCATTTTTCTCTCCAACCGAGGCAGGATCTCACAATCCACACTTCTTAGGGGCGTAGCATCCTTGCTAGCACACCACCGGGTGTCTGGCTCTAATGCCATTTGTAACAGCCTGAGCCCACTACTAGTAGATATTGTCCACTTTAGCTCGTTACGTATCGCCGTTAGCCTTACGATTTTAAAATACGTCTACTAGGAAGAGGTTTCCACACCCTTAGAAGGAATGCTTCGTTCCCCTCTCCAACCGACGTGGGATCTCACAATCCACCCTTCTTAAGGGCCCAGAGTTCTCGCTAGCACAAGCGCAGTGTCTGGCTCTAATACCATTTGTAATAGCTCAAGCCCACCGCTAGTAGATATTGTCCGCTTTGACCCGTTACTATCACCGTCAACCTCACGGTTTTAAAACGCATCTACTAGGAAGAGGTTTCCACACCCTTATAAGAAATGTTTCGTTCTCCTCTCCAACCAATGTGGGATCTCACAATCCACCTTTCTTGGGGGCCCAGTATCTGGCTCTGTTACCATTTGTAACAGATCAAGACCACCGCTAGAAGATATTATCCGTTTTGGCCCGTTACGTATCATCATCAGTCTCACAATTTTAAAACACATCTACTAGGAAGAGATTTCCACACCCTTATAAGAGGTGCTTCGTTCTCCTCTCCAACCTATCTGGGATCTCACGGCTCTTTTAACTAATTTTTGAAGTAATTTTACGACGTAGTATAAAGATTAGAAGAGGTACCAAGTGCAATGGCAGAGGCAATGCCAGGCTTGGATTCAGCCGAAAGGTCCTCGGAGAAGGCAAGAGCTAGAGCAAGTGAAGCAGCTCGAGATGTCTGTGCTGCTGCTGCAATGGCCTCACCTAGACCAACAAAGGCTGCCGCACTAGAAGCGGACTGGCCAAGGCCAAATAGACCAACCCTCTTAAATTTCAAGCCAGAAACTCTTAGAACAAGGGATTGGGCAGACTTTCCAGAGAAATCTTCCTCAGAAGAAGCCTCACCCAACAATCCACCCAAGGCTTCATCCAATTGATACAAAAGGGGATTCTTGAAGTGGCCCGCTTCATCCTTCTCCACATCTTTCTCTCTCACACCCACAGCAACCAAGTCTCCGTTCCATTCCAAGACATCAAGGTCTTTTGCAACAAAAGTTATCTGTGAGGCATTTTAACAAACAGTTAGCATACTCTATTAGTACCTCGTGGCAAACGTATGAACACGCTAGACATATGCTTAGAGATGTCCATGAGGTAGGATAAAGATTAGGAAGCTTTATCCATTCTCGTTTCTCGATTCTTGCCTCTTATTTCAATTTCCATTCCTAATAAATTTGTAAGAGATCACGCTCAAGTCCCCGCTAGCCGATATTATTAATTTTGGCCCATAATATATTTTCGTCAGTATCACAGTTTTAAAATGAGTTTGTGAAGGTGAAGTTTCCACACCATTATAAAAAAATTTGTTTCCTTTTTCTAAAACGTGTCTATTAGGGAGATGTTTTCACATCCTTGTAAAGAATGATTTGTTCCCCTCTCCAACCGATGCAGGGATCTCACAATCACCCTTGGTGGTCCATTGTCCTAGCTAGCACACCACCTAGTGTCTAGCTCTGATACCATTTATACCAGCCCAAACCCACCGCTAGAAGATATTGTCCGCTTTGGCCCGTCACGTATCGTCATCCACACCCTTATGAGGAATGTTTCGTTCTGCTCTCTAACCAATGTGGGATCTCACAATCTTCCACACTATAAATATTTAAACTAAGTACGGGGCGGAGACAGGGACGAGAAATATTAACTCATCTCTAGCCTCATTTAGGAGAAATCTCTCTCCACTCTCTCATTTAGGGACCGTTCTCTACAAGTTAAATGGATATCTCTAACTATGCTGGCAACCCATTAATCTTAACAATATACAAACGAACATTCAACCATTCAAATCCAATAAAACTCAAACCAACGAAAGGGCTTCCAAAAAAATGGGAAGAAGAAGTAGATGAACATAAAACTTGGGTGTGTCCTACGAACCTTAGGGGCATTGCTTGGGCCAGGGCGAGTAAGGCCAAGAGTGACACGAGCTATGTCAGCCATGAACTCAACAAAAGAACAGACCAAAATGAGCCAAGTCTCAAAGGAAGAAGAAGAAAGTGAGTGCGGTGGTTTGGTGAAGGAACCCAAAACACCTATTTATAGTGAGCCATTGGCTAAGAGGAAGAGATCATCTTGGCAAAGATGAACGTAACTTTTATTATATTATTTTTTTAAAACCACACGTTGTTATTTTTTATTTGTTTGTTTTTTTTTTTTTTTGTCTTTTATTGTCTATTTATACTATTTTCCTCACGTGCAAAATTGTGTATTAATTGGATTGAAGAGAAAAAGATAAGGTAGAGAGGGTGAAATAAAATAGAAAGAAACCGAAAAAAATTAGCTAAATTAATAAATAAAAAAATATTCGAAAAACTTTACCTTTTATCTCAAAAATATTTTTAAACTTTCAAAATTTTGAATAATTCTAAAAAATATCGTTAATTTTTTATGGAAATAATTAATACTTTAACTTTCAGTAATATCTCTTTACGTCAGTATTATGCATAAAAATACCAATTAAATTTTAAAAATGACATCACCTTTTACCCTTATAAAATAAAATTTAAAAAAAAATACTATCGTTAATATATAGACGAAAACCGTGTATATATATATATACTTTATAATTATTTTCAAACTTTTTAATGTTATTTTTTAAAATTCATGAGTATTTTTTATAAAATATTTTTTTTATTTTTAAAACCAGTTTTAGGTTTTTTTTTTTTTTGAAGTAATTAAAAAAAAATTAAAACAAGTAAAAGAAATATTTTTGAACTTTTTAAAAAATATTTAAGGGCATTTTTAAGATTTTTTTTTTTTTAAAAGTTTAAGGTATTATTAAAAAATTTAAAAATTTAGAGATATTTTTATACCGAATAAAATGTTTATTAATTTTTTTTTATGAGTATAAAGTTTAAAGTGAAAAATAGAAAACAATAAAATAAAATAATTTTAAACGGGATAGAATAATAATATTACATTAAAAAAAAATCTAAATAGAAATATTTATTTCTTAAATAAATGTATTTTAATTTTTAATTTTACTAAGCATTTTAAAAATTATTATAATAAAAAAGCATATTTTTAATATGCTAAAAACAAGAAACTAATTTAGTTATTAACCATTTAATTTTTTATTTTTAGAAAATGAAGCAATTTTTTTTATCTGGAATTTTATTTTAAAAAAAAACTAATTATTTTAAAATTTAGAATTTGAAAAAACCTTTACTAAATTGGTCCATAGAAATCAATAATTGCATCCAATGGCTCCAAAACTTTTAAACATTATCCTCATCATCTAACACGTGTCTATATTATTAAAAATTAATTTTAAAAAATCCACGTCATTAAATATTATATGTAAATAATAATAATAATAACCATGGACCACCGTACAACTTACGGCTATAATTTAAGAGAGAGAATTATGAATTGTTTTTGTCACATCGATATGACAAATATGAAAGGAGCACGATTTTTGTATGCCTAATTTCATATTTATTTAAACTAATAATACTCGTCTATACTTATCCTCTCGATTCAAACAACAAAACGTTCGTTCTTGAAGATTCGAACATTTAACTTTTCGACTGATATGTTTTAATCGATCGAGTAATGGTCGGGTTGATACTTACCTTGTGACAAGTGCAGATGGATGTGAAGAATGTTTTTGTTCTTGTATGTAAAGTTGGATCGGGAGATCTATATGAACCAATCAAAAGGGTCTGAGAACGTAGTTAAAGTCATGAGTCGGTACATGTAAAGTCCGAAGAAATCTCATTTGGATGTGGCTCGACGGATCCTGAGATATATCTAAAGAAGTAAAAACTGGAAGCTAGTTAGATACTGTGATGTTGACTATGCATGAGGCCACGATACTCGAAGATCAGCCATTGTGTTCAAGCTCAGTTCGAGAACAATTTCTCGATGCAATAGACGACAGCCAATAGTATCATTATCAACTATAGAAACAAAGTATAGAGTAGCGGTTGAAGCTACTCAAGAAAGTACGTGGTTGAAATTCTTAATAGAGGATTTACCGTTTAGTACCATGTTTTAAAAATACTTAAAAAATTTCGTAAGTAATATTAAAAAATTTGGAGATAATTTATAAAATGTCAATAGACGGTAAAAAAAAAATAATTTTTAAAAAAATTGAAGAGTACTTACGAAACTATTTAAAGTTACTGTGAGACATTGTTCGAGAGACATTGTTCGAGGAACCCTAAATGCGGTTAGAAACTATTAAAAGTTATATTTTAAAATAAAATATTAATAATTTTTGTCCAAAACTAAATTTTTCGAACTCTTATAAAAATTTAAGGATATTTTTAAAATAAACTGTAAAATTATGAGTATTTTATTAATTTAGCGAAACGTTTACCTCAAAAAACGTGACACATTCTTATTTGAATGTGCCCTTCGTTTTCTTTTCTCCACTCTTCTATGTCTTTTCGTTCTATTGTTGGCAACGTAAAAGACAATTTCATTATTGTGGATTTATTTTATACCGATACTTTCTTTTTCTAAATAATTAATTTTTTTTTTAGTAATTATAACGTTCCTATTAAGATCACATCAGAGTAATATATATAATTAAAATTAATCATGCGTATCTTTTAGCTATTTAATTATCGAGCAACTTTTTAAGAATTCTTTTAAAAAGTAGGTTGAAAAAACCCGTTCGAGTCTAATAAATATCGGAATCGAATTTTAAATTTGGGACATGGGACGTTTAAATAATTATTAATTAATC
Organism: Cucurbita moschata; assembly: GCF_002738365.1. Classification (NCBI taxonomy): domain Eukaryota; kingdom Viridiplantae; phylum Streptophyta; class Magnoliopsida; order Cucurbitales; family Cucurbitaceae; genus Cucurbita; species Cucurbita moschata. The sequence continues at coordinate 2,400,445 of NW_019268528.1, forward strand.
TCTTTCGGTCGTGTTCATTTAGGGGCGGGAGATTCTTTTTAAGGTTTAGTTTATCTAATTATTGTTAAGAATTATTATAATTGTGATATTACAAATCTAGTCATTATCTTTGTTTCGAGTTCAACAATTGCATGAAAATCAAATTATTATCGAGTTTTGAACTGATAGCAGATATCGTATTTATGGAATTATTTTTATTTTTTAATGACAAACATGTTTTGTTACAGTTTCGATTGAATACAAAAAAACATATAATTGTTTCAAGCAAAACACGCTTAATTTTAAAATTTTTATGATTGAACCAGCTTAAATCAAAGTGCACATTGTTAGTATAGACTGTTACTCTCAATTTATTTTATTTTTAAATTTTAATTTTAATTTTTATATTTATTAAAAAATTTATTTTATTTTATTTTTAATTTTTAATTTTTATATTTATTTTAAAAAAAAGGGACCACCTTTTTCTTTTGGAAAGTAGAGAGGACCACCTTTTTTTTTTCCTTTTTTATAATATAATTAAAATTCAAACTATAAAATGTGAAAATTGGAATTTTTTATCTTTTTAATTTAAAATATATCATTTTAACGGTTGAGTTATATTCCGATTAATAATTAAGTATTATTTATTTACTTTATTTTTGCCTACGAAATTATAAAATATTTTAAAATATACCATTTTGATGATAAATATTATGTTTTTAACGAATATTTTTAAGCGAATTAAAGCAATTACACTTTAATTTTTAATTTCATAATTTGCATTAATTCACCTAATTTTAAATAAAAAGAATAATATAATAATCTTTAAAAAACTATTTAATTTTAAATTAAATGTTGCATAAAATTATATTTTTAAAAAAATTAAAACCATCCTTTCTCGCATGCATTTTTTTTCATCACATTATTGAAAAAAAAAATGGTCCTCTTAGTTTTCTAGAGGTTGATAGAAGCGAAAATGTCATCTAACTTGTTCATAATTTCCCCACGTGATCGAATGTGAAAGATTTCTCAAGTCATCTTTGCTCAAATTTATTATGTTAGACGAACACAACTCTCGACAATGGTATGATATTGTCTACTTTGAACATAAGCTCTCATGGATTTTGTTTGAGTTCCAACACCTCCTCTCGAACAAAGTATGCCTCCCCGATATTGTCTACTTTGAACATAAGCTCTCATGGATTTTGTTTGAGTTCCAACACCTCCTCTCGAACAAAGTATGCCTCCCCTTAATCGAGGTTCGACTCTTTTTTTTTGGAGTCTTAGTCATTTTTTACTATGTCTTTTGAGGAGGCTTGACTCCTTTTCTTGCCTCCTCCTTTTCTTTTGGCTTCTTTTGGCTTTTGGAGTCTTTTGTTCGACATTTGAGGTTTTACCAATCTATTGGCACGACTAAGTTTAGACCTTTTCTTGCCTCCTCCTTTTCTTTTGGCTTCTTTTGGCTTTTGGAGTCTTTTGAGGTTTTACCAATCTACCTTTTCTTTTGGCTTCTTGCACGACTAAGTTTAGACCTTTTCTTGCCTCCTCCTTTTCTTTTGGCTTCTTTTGGCTTTTGGAGTCTTTTGATCTTGCCTCCTCCTTTTCTTTTGGCTTCTTTTGGCTTTTGGAGTCTTTTGAGGTTTTACCAATCTACCTTTTCTTTTGGCTTCTTGCACGACTAAGTTTAGACCTTTTCTTGCCTCCTCCTTTTCTTTTGGCTTCTTTTGGCTTTTGGAGTCTTTTGATCTTGCCTCCTCCTTTTCTTTTGGCTTCTTTTGGCTTTTGGAGTCTTTTGAGGTTTTACCAATCTACCTTTTCTTTTGGCTTCTTGCACGACTAAGTTTAGACCTTTTCTTGCCTCCTCCTTTTCTTTTGGCTTCTTTTGGCTTTTGGAGTCTTTTGATCTTGCCTCCTCCTTTTCTTTTGGCTTCTTTTGGCTTTTGGAGTCTTTTGAGGTTTTACCAATCTACCTTTTCTTTTGGCTTCTTTTGGCTACCTTTTCTTTTGGCTTCTTTTGGCTTTTGGAGTCTTTTGAGGTTTTACCAATCTATTGGCACGACTAAGTTTAGAGCATAGCTATGATATTGTCCACTTTGAATATAAGCTCTCATGGCTTTGCTTTGGGCTTCTCCAAAATGCCTCATACTCATGGAGAAAGTATTGAAAGGATCTGTAACGACCCAGATCCACCGCTATCAGATATTGTCCTTTTGGGCTTTTCCTATGATTTGTAATGACCCAAATTCACTGCTATCAAATATTGTCTTTTTTGGGCTTTCCCTTTCGGGCTTCCCCTCAAGGTTTTAAAACGCGTCTGCTAGGGGAAGGTTTCCACACCCTTATAAATGGTGGTTTGTTCTCTTCCCCAACCAATGTGGGACATCACATGATCATTCCCTAAATTAACCAATGTGACTTTTTTTCGTCATTCAAGGCTATAAACTTTTTATAAGAACTTCAAAATTAATTTTACGGATTAGTATAATATTTCAAAAATATTAATGAACTTTATCGAATAACATTAAACTGGGAGATAATCTTCTTATAAAAGTTAAAGGATTAATGATACCTTTAAAACTTCTGGGTATTTTTTAAACAAAGGGTATTTAATTTTTTTTTTTTTTTTTTTTTTAGAATTTCAAGGGTATTTAAACAAATGATACCTTTAAATGTTTTGGACTGAGTTAGTACAATCTTTCAAAAATACCCTTAAACTTTAAATTCTATATATATATATATTTTATTGGAGATTGGGCTTTGGATTCTCATTTTCTTTTTGGGCTTTTATTTTTTGGAATTTCTTTTGGGCCTTTTTTTATTTTCTGAGAAATTATTTTGGGCTATGAATGGATTCGATTTCTCAATAGTTAAATCGAGAAGAAACTTTTGATGTTGCCATTTGTTTCAATTCCATTTTGAAAGCTTTGGATCGGGAAAAATGGTGGCTTCCAATTTGAAGTCGGAGACTATGGATCTGATGCAGAAGAGGAGCGCTATCGAGGCCCAGATGGATGCCATCATTTCGCGCCTTTGTCAGCCTGGAGGTCCTGGACTCTCTGGAAATCTCGTCGACTCTGAGGTGATTGCAATGCCTTCTTTTCCCTCGACTTCCATGAACGAATCAAATTTATTGCAGTTCCTCTAGTTGATTAGGTTTTGTTTCGAAAACTCCGTAGTGGAAATTTTCGGTTCGGCTAGTGTTGTCATGCTCGATTACAACGCTTTCTTTTGAGGTTCTGTGGAGTAGCTAAAAACTAACGAGCACAATTAGAGTTTGTTTTTAATTCCTTTGCTGAGTTGTACTTGGAAAGTTGTTTCGAAGACTTGTTCATGCTCGATGGAAAATTTATTGGATATTGATCTTGAAAAGCTTTGGTAAGACCATGAACGGGGTTGGAATTTGTTTGGATTGTAAAAATTCAAACAATGCTTGTTTTTCTGTGGAATTGATAGTAGTTTCGGTAAAGCTGAGTCCAGAAGAAGCTTGATTGATTGCTGCAGTAACTTGATTACATTTAGTTTGTTTTAAACTTAATTTGTACTCTATTTTTTGGTATCTTTTGCAGGGGTTTCCTCGTTCGGACATTGACATTCCAGTTATTAGGTCCGAGCGTCGTCAGCTGACTGGTAGATTGCTAATCTTTTCATTGTAGACATAGTTGCATTTGCCAACTCTAGAATCTCTCACTGTCTCTAAACATTCTAGAATTCCTCTCTACACAAATTTCCCAAATAATAGAAAAATATTAGCATGCCATAGGATTTTGGCCTTCTCCCTCGATCATGGCCCTGAATCTCTACTTCATGCTAGAGAGACTTTGAAATCACCTCGGAATCTGTACCAAATAGACTAAGCTTAGTGGCACCTCCACAGAATATGGTTAAGGCCCTTGGACGCTCCTCTGCACAGAAGCACAGAAAAGGAGTAGTGCCCTGCATACAACCTAAAGTATTGACTTTCTTATGAAAGACTGACTTGCTAGGCAAAGAACTTATTCTTCTTTGGAATCTAAGCCTTCCAGAGCAAGACAAACAAAGGGATCACAGGGGAAAGCAAGGGAACAATAGAAAGATAGGAAGAGAAGCCCTAGGGCGGGGTCCAAGAATGCACTTCACCCTTCAAGAATTCAAAAGTAAAAGAAAGGTAGAGGCCTCCAACAATTCCCTGTCTTAGAGGGGGATGGAGAAACCCAAAAAGTTTTAGTAAGGAAAATTAAAAAAAAAAAAAAATTAAGTCGATTCAAACTTTCCAACGAGGTCTCTTTAATCTTAGAGTTAGTGGATACTCTATTCCAAAAAAAAAATTGATGTAATGACTCTATATGCATGTCACTATCGGTCTGTGCGTAAAACTATTTAAACACATTTCATATTAAAATTTGTCATGGACTTAAATATTCATAAAGTTGCAAACATAACAAAATCAAAATGGAAATAAAGATAAAACATCCCCTAAAAACTGAGCTATCCTAACAATGAAAATATAATTAGAATGTGGAAAAGTTTGTCTACAGCTTTATTTTATGACCTCAGCAACGCCATCATTCGTACACAGGACTCTTGTCTTTATTTGGAAAAATGTTTAATAATAATAAGATGAATATTTAAAAATACTCAATAAGTGATCCCACTACTAGAGTTGGCAAATGCAAACACATGACTACGTTTTCGTGTTTTATGGAATCTAAAATCATGTCTGTAGCCTTCAATTCAAATTTAATTCCCAGGTAGATTTGGATGCATAGTACTTCTCTACACAAGCTCACGCACATTCACACAGACTCACTAGGAAAATACCCCGTTTTTGTAAACCCTAGGCCTGTATAGGCTTACGGATTCTCCACAACCAATGCTTTCGAGTTTGAAGCTTGAAGCCAAAATTAGCAAAGGGGAAATGCTTGTAGAAGGTTTCTAAACCGAATGAGAGGGTATTTGAGAGGAGTGGAGGTATAGAGGATCTGAATTGACCGCAAGAAGTTAAACACGTGAAAATTCTGGCAACTCACTGGAATTCATGCAACCGTCGATGACCAACTAAGTTGGAAATGTGTTCTTCTTCTCTATTCTGCGACTTAGGTGTATAAAGATTTGAATCAAAATGTGGAATTTATTCTTATTTCTGTTGTTTCCCATAGTGAGATATTACTTCTGAGTTCTGAATGCCTCTGTAAGTCCACTGTCTACTTGCTTTTTCATTTTGGATGGTGGGATGCAAATAGTAGATCAAGAGGTTCGCTATTAATGTCTTCCTGATACTAAATATCGACTTATTTTCTTCAAGCATATCACTAAATGAAGATTTCTTCATTTTATAACATTTCTCACAAATTATTATACTTTGAAATGTTGACCTTCTATTTTTTTTTTTTTTTTTTTTTTTTTTTTTTTTTTTTTTTTTTTTTTTTTTT
>NW_019268528.1:2405937-2427072 GCF_002738365.1 Cucurbita moschata
TTTTTTTTTTTTTTTTTTTTTTTTTTTTTTTTTTTTTTTTTTTTTTTTTTTTTTTTTTTTTTTTTTTTTTTGTAGAGCTGAGAAATGACCATACGGAGATCACTGAAAAGATTAATCAGAACATACAAATTTTGCATTCTGCAAAGCCTGCTTCGAGCTTGGCACTCTCTAAGGATGCAGGTAATTGTGAGATAGATGCTATGCTGCAGAATAACACATCGTTTATCCTTGCATGCCTCAGCTGCGGCTGCACTAGAATTTCTATGCCATAGTTAACTAACTCATGGAGGTTTCCACACTTATACACTCATAGTTTGTTGCTTGGCTCCCCCTTTTTGTGGGCTTCTTTTTTATTGCCCTTCTCGATTAAACTTTAATGCCCTTCTCAACTATATATCATTTGGATTCTGCTTCTGTGTTGCCTAATTGTCTTTGTGGGGGAATTGATCTCCCCTCGCGTTTACGGTTGCCTTTTCAAGAATTTTGTTCTTATGAAACTTTCTTGTGAAACAAAAGTAACAATAATGATAACCAGAATAGAAAAGCCATCACATGCCTGCTGATTTCACAAGTACATATATCCTGTACTAGAATCACCTGCAGATATCTCTATTGAAAATTGTCTCGTGATATGTGTGCCATTTGAATAATTATCATGGGATCAATCCTGATTCTACCTATCTCATGCATCTATTAGGGAATACAGAGGTTTCAAATGGCCAAAGGTCATCTGTCACAACTGTTGCAGTACCATCCTCAAATGTATCGTCCACTGCAATGGACATAGATGCAAATGGAGGTATACCTTTTGCACTGGTTGACGAAATAGCCGATGCATCGCCAGCAGCAGATGATGGATTACAACTAGGCGATCAAGTTCTTAAATTTGGGAATGTAGAAGGCGGTGATGTTCTGTTGCATAGGCTTGCCTCTGAAGCACAGAGTAATCAAGGTCGTCCAATACCTGTTGTGGTTACGAGGCATGGTACTCCAGTCAATTTAACCGTGACACCCAGATCATGGCATGGCCGGGGTCTCCTTGGGTATGTGTGTTGCTCGTCCTTTCTATACCCGCTTAATTCTCAATTCAATGGTGAATGTTCTACTAGACCTGACCACTAATTCATTGCTATTGGGTGCTTGCAGATGCCATTTTCGGATGTTGTAGCTGGCTCTAACCACAATTTCAACCTGTCCCTGGTGGCTGTTGATAAAAACAGTAACCATTTCTGCTCAACTCTCATGTTCTACACTCAATCTACTGGTTTAATTCTAGGTTCCACGTGTTTGACTGGTTTTATAATCCAATTATTGCCCACACTGCCCTTTTTTTTTTTTGTCATTTTGCATAGATTTTCTGTAAATTGAAACAATAGGATAAGTTGCAGTTTTATGCTATTTTAGTGGTGTACTTCTTATGATGTCAATCTTTACTGTTTCTTGTTGCTTTGTGTGTAAAGTTACTTCAGAAGACATGATACTTTTCTTGAGAACATCATTTTGTTAATGGAATCAAAGGACTTTTAGCTTACTACTTTCATTTTCATTGCTTGTTATCTTAGGATTAAACCAAAAATGTTCAGATCTGGAAAACATTTGGCCTTAGCCTCTTGGTGAGGTTTCTGGATCGATGTGATGTCCCACGTTGGTTGGGGAGAAGAACGGAACCTCCCCTAATAGACGCATTTTAAAGTCTTGAGGGAAAAAGAGGACGATATCTGCTAGCGGTAGATCTGGGGCATTACAAATGGTATTAGAGTCAAACACCGGATGATGTGCCAACCTTCTCGTTGTTCCCCAAAGGGGGTGGTGGACACGAGGCGGTGTGCTAGTAAGGACGCTGGGCCTCGAAAGGGAGTGGATTTAGGGGCGGTCCCACATCGATTGGAGGAAGGAAAGAGTGCCAGCGAGGAGGCTGGGCCCCAAAGGGGGTGGATTGTGATGTCCCACGTTGGTTGGGGAGGAGAACGAATCACCCTTTATAAGGGTGTGGAAACCTTCTCCTAGTAGACGCTTTTTAAAGTCTTGAGGGGAAGTCTGAAAAAAAAAGTTCAAAGAGGACAATATTTGCTAGCGATCTGAGACGTTAGAATCTGAAATCCACAGTTTAGGAGTGGAAAAGTTCAGCCTAATTTTTTTCAGAGAGAGAGAGAGAGAGGTGTTGAAAAGATGCATGAAAAGCTAAGCAAATGGGAAGCCTTTGTTCACCAACTCCAGGCGGCTGTATTCAATTTATTTACCAACTCGTTTGTCTCCATTTTGGAGGGCACTGCCATTGTTTTAAAAGCTCCGGTGCCCTTCTTCTCACTTTTTTTTTTTTTTTCTTTTTTCGTTTTGTCTAGAAGAGAGTATTTGATCCTCAAACCTCTTGATCGAGAGAATATATTGAGATGAACGGAAAATTTTCTTTTAGGGTACCTATTCTTTGTAAATCATTGTTAGCAAAGAAATCAAATATAATCTTAATATGTTAGGTTCGTTCTATCAATTCATTTATAAATATATATATATATATAGTATTATATATATGTATATATGCATATATAGTATGTTAGACCGGAGAAATTTTTGCTAATATTTCTATTCATGCATTAAATTATATAAGAAAAGTATAGAGATCTATACATTTTTTAAAACGACCTAAACTTATATTTTGTCTAAAAAAATACTTTTAAATTTTCATAAGTTCCAGTTTGAAATTGTTAGTGATTTGTTTCAAAAATATATTTAAATTTTTAATATTGTTTAAAAAAATTCATATAGATTTTTAAAACTCAAAAGTTAGGTTTTAAATCATTTTTGTAAGTTAAACAAGTTACTTTTCAAACTTTTGAAATTAAATGTATTTTTTAAATAAAAGTATTATCAGTTTTTTTAAAGATTTTTTTAGATTTTATTTTTTATTTTTTAAATAAAGTATTATTGAAACGAGTTTCTTTTATTAATTTAACCTAATATTATATTAAAAAACGTGGATTGTGGCAGTTGTTCGAACACCGAGCCCCTGAGTGTGAATAACATTCCCATAATCTTCTCCAAATTCTTCTGCAGCCGCACATACGCTTCAGGCCTTCGCCTGCTCATAAACAGGTAAAAGTATTTCTTGATCTTTCAGTCCTATGCTTATGATTCGAACTTTTTGGTATCTCCGCCAAAACCCGCAGCATTCACTGTCAACCCTTGACAGGCTTAGCCGCCTTTGTGTTTTCTCAGGTTTTTCATGTCTTGTTCTTGCATATTTTGCTAATGGGTGAGCTGGGTTGTTCTTATTTTTTAATTTAGATGTTTGTTTTCTTTATGATTTTGTTATAGTTGTGGATTTCACTTTCTGGGTTGTTTCTGGAGTTGAGTTTAGTGATGGATTTGATTGATTTCCCCTGTTTCTAATGTGGAATTTTACATCTATGGAAGAATCTTGATGTTTTGATGTTTCATTTTGTGGATGCTGCGTTGTTTTTCATTGGCTATGAATTGCAATAGGAATTAGAAATGATAGAAACTTATGGTTCTGGTGGTTTGTTTTACAATTGTGTTGGGTTAATTACTCTGACATGGTTCAACCAAAGCGATGGGCGTAGGGGTCTGGTTTCCTTTGAAATGTTCTTGTGGTTAAACCTTGTATCTACATTATGATCAAAGCCATGATTCTACTGATATGCCATTTTTAAACAAATCTAGGACATAGACATGGCAAGGTCACATTTATTGAAGTATACACCTCAACACGGTTATGCATTCATATGTTTGAAAAATGAAATGAGTTGGGTCTTGAACTCTTTTTGACCTATATTATTATCTGTCTATTTAGTGTACTTAATGAGTGTTCGATACGTGCCTAATAAAGGTTGAACCTACATTAGCTTTATATAATGAGTGTTTGTGAGATCCCACATCGGTTGAAGAGGAGAATGAAACATTATTTATATGGGTGTGGAAACTTCTCCCTAGCAGACGCGGTTTAAAAACCTTGAGGGAAAGCTCGAAGGGGAAAACCCAAAGAGGACAATATCGGCTAGCTGTGGACTTGGGTCGTTACAAATGGTATCAGAGCCAGACATCGGGCGATGTGCCAATGAGGAGGCTGTGCGCCGAAGGGGGGTGGACACGAGGCGGTGTGTCAGCAAGGATGTTGGGCCCCGAAGGGGGTGGATTGTGAGATCCCACATTGATTGGAGATGAGAACGAAACATTCTTTATAAAAGTGTGGAAACTTCTCCCTAGCAGATGCGTTTTAAAACCTTGAGAGAAAACCAGAAAGGGAAAGCCTAAAGAGGACAATATTTGTTAGCGGTGGGCTTGAGCTGTTACAAATAGTATTAGAGCCAGACACTAGGCGGTGTGCCAATGAGGACATTGGACCTCTAAGGGGGGTGGATTGGGAGATCTCACATCGGTTGGAGATGGGAACAAAGCATTCCTTATAAGGGTGTGGAAACTCTCTCTAGTAGATGCGTTTTACAATCGTGAGGCTGACGACAATACGTAACGAGCCAAAGCGGACAATATCTGCTAGCAGTGGGTTTGGGCTGTTACAAATAGTATCAAAGGCAGACACCGAGCGGTGTGCTAGCGTGGGTTGGGTTGTTACATAATTATACAAAAAGAATCAAAAGACACCCTTATAGCACAATGTCAAACTATCTTCCCTTCTCCTTTAAAGCACCATCCATCAAGCACTTCGACAAGCCAATCATCGTTTTGCTGTCCTCGAGTTAGGTTCGGGTTATCAAATTTGAATTGGTACTGTTAGTTTCTTTGTTTGTAGAAGTCAAACTTGTCACATTGATAGCAATGCTAATAATATTTTTTTATAGGAAAAAAATGACTAAGAATCTTCTCTATCTTTTACTCAATTGTATTGTTTATTCAAGAAGACTTTGACTGGATGTGCCATGTTGTCTGTAACTCTGTCTGCTTCAATTTTCTAAAGATCAGAAGCTATGCTATTTGTGTCTAGGTCAGCATCTCTCTTCGAGGTTCGAACCGAATATATTGCTTGACTACACATGTCTTATGATGATTCTTATATATCGATGGATGTAACGGAGAATGCCCCGGAAGAGGCTTCAGCTTCAATATGGAAGCGGATCTCGGCCATCAGGCAAACAGCTTCAGAAGCATTCAGAAGAAAACCAATCTCACATTGGATTCTTCTTGCTCTAAGCAGTGTAGCAATGCTTGTGGCGTTCCCCGCTTCGTCTATACTTTCCCGTGTCTATTACGACAACGGTGGGAAGAGCAAATGGATCATTTCCTGGGTATCGGTCGTCGGCTGGCCTATTCCCGCTCTATTGTTGTTTCCCATGTATTTCTTATCTGATATCCATCCTACCCCTCTGAATTGGAAGCTCATTGTTTCTTATGTTGTGCTGGGATTCTTAAGTGCAGCTGATAACCTCATGTATGCATATGCTTATGCATACCTCCCTGCTTCTACCGCTTCACTTTTGGCTTCGTCGTCGCTCGTATTCTCTGTATTATTCGGTTACCTTCTTGCCAAGAATCGACTTAATGCCTCGATATTGAATGCTGCCTTCATTATCACAGCTGCAGTTGTGATGATCGGTTTGGATTCGAATTCAGATAGATATGGAGGCATAACCGATCAGCAATACATATTAGGATTCGTATGGGATATATTAGGCTCCGCTCTCCATGGACTCATCTTCGCTCTATCCGAGCTAGTTTTCATAAAGCTCCTCGACCGAAAGTCTTTCCACGTTGTGTTGGAACAACAAGTAATGGTTTCGTTTTTCGCCTTCTTGTTTACGACTCTCGGCGTCGTTCTAAATAATGATTTTCAGAACATGAAATCAGAAGCTGAAAGTTTCGTCGGTGGTAAGTCGTCGTATTTGCTCGTGCTTATTTGGAGTGCAGTTTCTTTCCAGTTAGGAGTGTTGGGAGGAACTGCTGTTCTGTTTTTATCATCGACCATTCTTGCTGGCGTCTTGAACGCGGTTCGGGTGCCTATTACGAGTATTGGTGCTGTGATTTTCTTGAAAGATCCTATGAGTGGCTTCAAGATCCTCTCTTTAGTTATCACTTTCTGGGGATTCAGCTCCTACATTTATGGCAGTTCTTCTATAAGTAAGCAATCCTAAACTTATACTATTCTTGCATTTTTCGACTCTCGAATTGTTGATTACGACCCGGTCCTATGATTTGCTCATTTTACTTTAAGATCTCTTGTATAGTCTCTTAGATCATAAGCTTGCTTTGCTGTGTGTTCTTGTTCCTTAAATTCTGCTACATTTGACTTACAATTTACTGTTTGTTTGTGTGAATTCATAAGTTAGTGGATAATGTTGTTAGAACTTGGAAAATCTCAATTTATTTGAAAAAAAAAATTATAATTTTTATATTCGCTTTGATTTTATTCAAGGAGGCGAAGACCCTGCACGTAAGTAACATCGTTTTGTTTCTTGAAAGATATGTTACTTCCCGTTCTTCTGTCTGTCATCTGTCAACAGGTATGAATTGCATCTGGTCAATCAGTACACACGACATCTGTCTGTAAATAAACCGAAATCTTTTTCGTTATGAGTAGTAAGTATTGTTTATGAAAAAGGAACTAAAAGACTACATGGGCTATCTCGACTCCACTCCTACCAGGGCCTGAGACCTTGGGGTGGAGGTGAGCGTTAATACAGTCTCACACTATTCAATCAAAAAGAGTCTTATAAGGAGACGGTATAAAAAAAAGTGCATAACAGTCAAAAAAGAGAATGAAATCTTAAACATTTTAAACTATCAGATGTATTTTTGTTTATATATTGACAGTAAAAAAATCAAAATTTTGATTTTTTTTTTCATAAACAAATGGTGTTAATGTTATTTTTAAAATTTCACAGGTATTTGTTAGACATAGTTCTTGAGTTAAGGGTATTTTTGAAACACGGTTAAAAATTCAATGATCTTTTTTTAAAGAAAGTATTAACGATTTTCATCCAAAATGGTAATTTTAGACTTTCTTGAGGGTATTATTGAAACTTTTGAATAAATTTAGGTTCTAGAAATTGATTATGGATTTGCTCGATCAGTTGAGTACACAAATTCTCGAAACCAAATGTTAAGCTTGTGAGGTGTAAATAGGTTGGATTGACCCGAGCATAACTAAAATAGTGAAGACATATATTCTCGATTAAGTGGTCAAAGATTCGAATAGGTTGGATTGACCCGAGCATAACTAAAATAGTGAAGACATATATTCTCGATTAAGTGGTCAAGTGGTCAAAAGATTCGAATCTCCAAATCTATGGTTGAGCTAAAGAAACGACACGAGCACAAAAATGAGTGTAGCTAGTAGCCAATTAATTAAAAATGAGTGTAGCTAGTAGCCGTTAATTTTTTATTACGGTCGGTAAAAATTCAAATTTTTTTTGGATATTATTATTTGTGTTAAAAAAATAGGATTAATATTAATTTTCTATCAAAATAATACATCACACCTGTTTTTTCATTAATATATATGTTTTTTTTTTCCTAATAATTTTGATTTGATTCTAAAGGAAAGCTACTGAAAATAATTAAATAATTATAATCATTAGTGATGATCTAAATTGATACGTTTAAGCATTAATTAAGTAATTAAGTACGTTTAATTAGTTTAATTTTTTTATAAAAAATTATTTTAATTATTGTGAGCTGTCATATTAAAAGTCAAATCTAATTGTATTTTGTGACAGATTTATTGCAACCACTTTTTTGGATTTTAGCTTCACATTATTATTTCAAAATCTTTTCTCCCAAAACATATAAACATGTTTTTGAAAAATAAATAATAATAAATTGCTCAAACCGTTTAAAATCTTGAAGCTAATGATGATACTTAATGGACCAAAGTGGACAGTGTTTGTTAGTGGTGGACTCGAGCAGTTTACAAATAGTATCAGGGTCTGACATCGAGCGATGTGCCAACAAGGACGTTAAGTTTTTCGAGAGGAATGGATTGTGAGAATTGTGAGCCAAAGTGGACAGTGTTTGTTAGTGGTGGGCTCGAGCAGTTTAGAAATGGTGTCAGGGTTTGATATCGAGCGATGTGCCAACAAGGACGTTAAGTTTTTCGAGAGAAATGGATTGTGAGAATTGTGAGCCAAAGTGGACAGTGTTTGTTAGTGGTGGGCTCGAGCAGTTTACAAATGGTGTCAGGGTCTGACATCGAGCGATGTGCCAACAAGGACGTTAAGTTTTTCGAGAGAAATGGATTGTGAGAATTGTGAGCCAAAGTGGACAGTGTTTGTTAGTGGTGGGCTCGAGCAGTTTACAAATGGTGTCAGGGTTTGATATCGAGCGATGTGCCAACAAGGACGTTAAGTTTTTCGAGAGGAATGGATTGTGAGAATTGTGAGATCTCACTTTGGTTGAGGACGGGAATATAACATTCTTTATAACAGTGTGGAAATCTCTCTCTAATAAAATACCTTTTAAAATTGTGAGACGATACATAACGGCCCAAACTGAATAATATTTGCTAACAGTGAGTTCTTAAATTTTAAAATATCATATTTTTTATCTTTATATTTTATTGTTCTATTCTATCCTTAATGTATTAGATTTTGCACTTTTACCCTTTTGCCCTTAGGTAGTTTTTATTATTATTATTATTTATTTGTGCTAACTTTCAATTAATTAATTGAAAATAATTACGAGATAGGTTTTTCAATTATGTTTATTAGTGGTCGAAAATTAATAAATATTCATTTAGTTGTAATTATTTTGGTTTGAATTAGTTAATAGAAAATTAAAACAAATGAATAAAAAATGAGTTTTAGTGAAACTCAAGGGTAAAAATGTAATTTCATTAAAGTCTATAGACCAAATTAGAAATTAAATTCAAAATTAAAGGGTAATAATGTAATATTTGGAAATCGATGTACCAAGTGTAACATTTTGAAACCTATGGTCTAAATAGAAACCATACTCAAAACTCTCGACCAAAAATAAATTTTTCTAAAATATTATCGTTTAAAAAAAATAATGAATTGAAGATGAACGTGTTTAAAACAGAACATTAAACTTTTAATTTTGTATTTAATAGATCGGTATATTCTAAAAAATTAAATAACTCAACAATATCAATATTAATTAACTAAAATTATAATTTAACTTTCAACTAAGCGAGTTTATACGAGCAAGGTAGGCGTTGTGTTTTAAATTTTGAAATAGTTTGATTTATATTGAGTTCACGGTTTTCATTTGTATTGATTTCAATATCGGCTAGAATAACTGATAAGATCATATTTTCTCGACCACAAGATCAAACATTCAAGATTGTGTTAAAAAAATTAGAGCGTTGATTTGGACCAAAAATCCAAATTAATCTGATATGAACCAAGAGACATCAATCATACAATATACTTCAATGAAGATGGGAAGAAAATATTGTTGAAATTATCTAAAGATATTTCAATTCATGCCACATTCAAGAAAATGAAATTTCATGTTATAAGTTTTGGGTGGAATGTCAGTTTCATTTTGAGGCTAGCCATGTATGTTGTATTTGTAGGAGGACTTGGAAAATAGAGTAAAAGAAGCATTTGTGCTTTTCTTTACCCAATGGCTAAGTTTGTTTGCAATTCTACGTAGTTTAGGTTGCATGTAAAATCATTCAAGCTCAACATGATCAATTTTGCTTGTGGAGTTATTCGAATCTCAAACAAGTGTTTGAGATATTTAATCAACAAGAATCATTCAAGCTAGACATGATCGATCTTGCTTGTGGAGTGATTCAAATCTCAAACAATGTTCTTGCCTTCAGATATTCGATCAACAAGGTAATCCGAATCTTATTCCCCTTGTAATGATTCCTTATCTTATCATAATCTTAAATATAAAATTAAAAATTTTAAAGTTTTATTAAACATAAAATTTAAATTTATATCTAGTCTATCCGCTCTGATTATCCTTCAAAGAATAAAAATAAATTAAATTATAAACAAATCTATATATCTATTTATAAGTTAATGTAATAGATATGAAACTTTGGATAATGTCTAATAATTTGTAATTTGTTAAGGTGGAATAAAATTTTAATTTAATAAGTTATGAGGTTAATCGACTCAAAATTTAGATCGTACAAGATATAATTCAATTTAATATCCTGTAAATTCAGAACTCCTTCCTAGACGTACCGATTGAAGCTAGGTAAATGGACGAAAAAAAGGGGGGAAACTTTGGTTGACTCCGCAGCTTTAAAGGTTGAAAGACGGGAAACCCTAGTTGACTCTGCAACTTTAAAGGTTGAACTTGGCTCAACGACTCTCTTCATAAAAGAAGCTGCCACTCGAGCTGCACTATTATAAAAGTTAAACATGTTTCACTTAAAAGAATCTTACGCTCGGTGATCTCCTAATTATTTTCTTAAAAATCATCTGAGTGAGGATAAGACGTGCTAAAAGAATCTATGTTCGTATGTAAAAATATTGTTCACTCTTAAAATACAAAATTTTTGAATATTCTATATTTTAGGGTTATTTTTTTTAAGCTAGATTAGGATTTTTGCATTTAATCTGATTTATAAAAGTTTCCATTATATCTTTATAAACTTAAAAAAAAAATAAAAAAAAATAAAAAAATAAAATAAATTAAAAAAAATACATTTACTATTAATTTTAGATAAAAACCATTAATATTTTATTTAAAAAATACATTTAAACAATAACTTTGAACTTTTAACCTTTCATTGATTCTTTAAAACTTTCAATTTTTTTATTTTTATTTTTTATAAAAGATAAAAAATATTTAATAATGGGTTTAAAAAATATTTATAAACTTTTAAAACCAATATTAATATTTTTAAATTTCTTAAATTTTTTTCTCTTATCGAAAATTTTAAAGTTATTAAATGAAAAATTAAGAAGTTTAAAAGTATTAAATGAAAAATTAGAAAGTTAAATGGTTATTTATAATAAAATATATTTTTATTAATTTCAACTTTTTATTATTATTATTATTATTATTATTATTATTTTTATAATTAAACCATTTTTATTCCCGACTTTGAGTTTGCAAGGTATTCGGGTGTTCTTCCGCGAGACTCGAAGCCGCCATTGTTCATTTCCAGCTCAGCTTCCTCTTCGTCTTCTTCGTTTCAATTCCAACACTTTCTTGTTCTTTTTCCATTTCACTTCCACCGCCAGATCCGCCTGCTATAGATTCTTACCTTTCAATCTCCGGGGAAGTTGATGGTGCTCTATCGATTTCTTAATTTCTGAAATAAGTTTCAATTATGGCGTTTCATACGAGTTCTCGTTCAATTCGTTTGTGGAATTCTGGTAGTTTTTCAATGCTGTGCGAAATACACTGAGTGTTCAGTAGCCGAAGTCGTTTGACGGTTCTATTTTGCGGTCTGCCTCCAGTTAATTGTTCATTTGGTGGCAGACTCTAGGGTTTCTGTGAATCTTCTCATTTGTTGTCGGGATCAGGCTTCTGAAGCAGCAACAGGCAAGTGAAGTATTTTTCTTCCTGGTTAATATGTCTTTAGTGTTGATGAATTATCATTCCTTCACAAAAAACTACTAATTTGATCCTGTAGATAATTTGTGCACGCACCTTGGTGATCAATTTTCAGAATGGGGGAAGTGGTTCCTATCTACTACAGCATTATTGCGTTTATTTGCACGGTTGGAGCCATTGCTCTGGCAGTTTTTCATATCTACCGGCATCTTTTGAACTATACGGAACCTACTTATCAGAGATATATCGTGCGGATCATCTTTATGGTCCCGGTTAGTTTTCCTTCCTCCCATTTTGTATATATTTAAGAACGGATCCTTCGGGTTTTTTTTTTGGTTGTGGTTTAGTTTTGAAGCTTCCTTGTTGATATTTTCATGCTTGAAGATCATGTATCTCTGATTTATGCACAACTACATATTATGTTCCTTATGCTTGATTCAAGCTTGAGTTTCTTGATTTCACGACAATTTATACACTCGTTCATTTGTTGTTTGTTTTTCATTTTGTTATCCTGTGTGCATTCTTAGACATTTTACTTTACATGATTATTATAAAATAATATATTATTTGTCCGAGGAGGAAGCTCAGTTGTTGGAAAATCACAAGAGTCTAACTTCTGACCGTAGAGGAAGTTGAGTATAAGTTTGAAAAGTGAGAGAGGCAGTTTGTTTAGCTTTTTCTCAAGATGTCTTAGCCTCCATTCTTATCTTCTTTCCAAATTCCATCAAACTGGCATAACTTTGGAGAAATTCCGGAGACTTCAATTGGGAAAGTTCAAATATTGAAAGTGGAACAGTTTAGATAGCTAGGATTGGATTTCTTTGACCCTGGATAAAGGATTTCTAGGCTGTAACTATTTGAAAAGAAAATGATGCTCGTTTGAAAGAGATTTCCCTGAGAAGGAGAAGAGCTTCATGACAGTTCATTATGAAGAGAAAATATGGATCCATTCCCGTCGTTTGGTGTACTAACAATGGCATTTTTTTTTAATTAAGAAATGATTTGTTGATTCTAGTATTATTTTTTACTGCTATGGTTATTATTAGCACCACATTCATTAAGGAAAATGTAAGAAATACAATAGAAGTCACAAAAAACCAGGGCAACAATAAGGAGCAACCACCGTAAAAAATTGAGAGAAAATTTCAGAAGGAAAACAAGTTGCAGCTAAAATTCAAAGGGAAGTAATGAAATGAGCATCAGAATGGACATCCTCCTACACTTTCTCCTTCCCTTGAAATGCCCTTCTCTATCAAGCCCAAGATGCTCCGAAATAAGCATGAGCATCTCTCATTGATTGGCTTACATCGTTAGGTAGTCTAAACATGGAAATGAGCTAGAGGCATACCACTCAAAGTAGTCTTAATAAGGTTGAATCTTTCCCTTTTTTAGAAGAATGACTGCTACTGAGCAGAAGGACCTTTTTAAATCATTGATCACATAGGATTCCAGAAGGTACCTGTCTGGGATTATCACCCGAAGGGAAGGATAAGCATGAAGAAGGAAGTTCATTCTGCATTTTGTTCTCTTTGTACAAGCTTGTTTCTTTTCCTGTGTTGCTCCATGTACTGGAATCTTTATTTTTTTAATAAGAAAATTTGTTCATCCATGGGTGCTGCAGCCTACTGAACACATTCTATACTGACGACAACTTTAAAAAGTGAGATCAGTGGAATGTGGTTAATAGCTGTAAGCTTTAAAGAATTTGTTTTGAAGCAGAAATGAGCAAATGAGTTAGTCTTGTTCAGAATGATTATATGATGTTAACTCCAAAGTCAGAGAGATCTTTTGTAGCTTAGGAAGCTCTGGTGCTTTCCCTTATAAATCCGTTGCCTTTCTTCTAATGCAATCAATCCTAATGTCCATAAAGAACCTCTCCTAGTCCTTTGTGATATGGAAAAGAAAAACCCACAAATAAAAAATTTCCCTGCTAGTTCTTAAGAGTATTAATTTGCTGGATAAATGACAAATGGAAAATTTCCTTTTTCCTATAATCTGTTTCAAATTAAAAATATGTTGTGTGGAATCATCCAATTCTTTATTTACCTTTCATTTGCTTATGGTTGCAAAGGCATCGTATGATTGGGACCAAGTTCCTCTATTAACATTTTGGTGCAGAACTATTTGGACCTACGTTCAAGAATAGAGTTAGAAACCATGAATAAATTGTGTTCTTAGATTACAAATGGTTAACCGTGACAGAGGAAATACATCTGACTACAACTATTGTTTGCATAATATGTTATTCATTCATCTCTCCCTTTCACACCATCTCTTGGCTCCAAATTCTCGAAGTTTACTGTTGGCTATTCTCAGGATGTGCCTTACTATGCTTCTGTATATGTAATTTCTAACTAAAGCCTTTGTTTGTGTTCTTTCCTTCCTTCTCTTTTTGTTTTCCTTTTTGCAATACATTATTCGCAAATTCTAAAAGTGCTTCCTTGGATTACAGGTTTATGCACTGATGTCCTTCTTGTCTCTTGTTTTACCTTCGAGTTCAATCTATTTTAATTCCATACGGGAAGTGTAAGTAGTCACTGCTAAATCAAACTGTTTATAAAATTCTGAAGTTCATGTCTATTTCTATTATGCAGAGCTGCTTGTTTACTTTTCTCGCATCTTTTATTTTGAGAAGGGTTTAACTATCAAAGCATTCATAGTTTAGAAGCCGTTGTAATTACATTGTGTGAGGTCTACTTGAGGAAGATTGCTAATGCCTACAAAAAGAGTATAAACTTTTCTAGTTTTTTCTTCACTATCATATGTTTAACAGCCTCTTGGTCATTCCTTTTCCTGCCAGTGTTGGTTCTTAATTGCCATCTAAAACATGGTTCTCTTGAGCACTCCTTTATCCAAAGGTTCCTAGTGTATAGAGGTTGTATGCAATCTAAAAAATAGAATAAAAATGGAATATGATAATTTTAACTCTCATGGCTTCATTTAATAGTAAAGAACTTTAATTTCATTGTCCTTTGGTTACAGTTATGGATCAAATATCTAACTATTAACTTCGTGATTTCTTTTAGCTATGAAGCTTGGGTCATTTACAATTTTCTGTCATTGTGTCTGGCATGGGTTGGTGGTCCTGGAGCTGTTGTAATAAGTTTAAGTGGTCGTGTATTAAAGCCATCGTGGTACTTGATGACATGTTGCTTTCCTCCACTACCACTAGATGGGTAAGTTCGCAGAAGTTAAACTTTGTTTTATTTTGGATTGATATAATTTTCGAGTTATTACGGCAGCATATAATAGTATAAGTTGAGTTATGTTAAATTCCTTCTAATGTGATACATGTATACTATTCCTTCTCCATGATTACTAACAATAGCGATTGGAAGGCTTTCTTATAGAGTTGCTTTGGGGAGGGGGTCTCTCTATCCCAAGCCCTTTGGCTGTTCTTTTGTTTTTGAGTGGACATACGTTGTTTTATTCATTCTGCATTAATTTAGAAATAAACACATTAACTTTTTCAGTGAAGTTTTTCTTAAAAAATAATAATAATAATAATGATAGGGCAAAGCACAAATGAAAGAGCAAGTGGTGAAATTCCCCGTCTCTAGTAATTATTTTCCTAATAGTCATGGGTATAATTTATCAAAAATACCTTCTGCTCTCTTTCTGGTAACATCCCTTAATCCCTTCATTATCTTTTGCTCAATGTTTGGACTTGAATAAAAAAAATACTTCTCTGTACTTTCATCCGTTTTCACCATAAGTATTAGCTATTGCTTCCTCAGTGCTAGATTCGTAGCCTCATTGATATATCTCTTAGGAGGATATGGATCTAGATATCTCAAGCTAGAGGGCTCAAAACCTTTAGAACAGACACAATGTGGTCCAAGGTGTAGGTATCAAAATATTTTGAACTATTTGTGTTTCTTGTTACTTCTTCTTGTGCTTGCTATTCTTCCATTCATCTAAAATAATATCTTTCTCAAGCTGTTCTTTCGCTTCTTGATTCTATGAGACAATGTCACTAGGAATAGCAAGTCAAATAAACTCCTTTTGATGGGTTTAGCATGTTGTCGTATTCAATATCTATTGAACTCCACATGTTTATTGAGTACATTTTCTCAATAAATGTGGTGCCTTTTTGCAATCACCATGGGTTGGCCTAGTTGGCCAAGTACTTACTTGGGCTAATGAAAAAGTAAAGGGTCACAGGGAGTTGAGTCTATAAACCATGGTGGTTACCTATATAGGATTTGAAATTCTACAAGTTCCCTTAACAATCATATATTTTAGGATTATTTTTTAAAAAATAATGAATTATTTTTTAAGGTAAAAAATCAACCTTTTGTTGAGAAAAATCATATATTTGAAATCCAATACCTTGGGGATTTGCCAAGCGACCATTATTTCTAGGTTTGGTCTCATTTTGGACCTGGACCTTTGTTTGATGAAGAGTCAATGTGCAAATGATAAACAACCCACTCTTGATTCCAGACAGTCCAAGAGTGAAATTAAAGTGACTGACAGTGATTTGATATGAAGAGTAAGATGGAGAGAGGAAAATAGGGAATCAAATGGAGCGAAAGGCAGAGGATTGTTAGACTGAGATAAAGAGAGAGATGGAGAGGGAGGGTTGGAGAGACTAGAGAGAGAAAGAAACAGAAAGAGCTTACTTGTCAGTTGTTGCATGCTTTGATGAATGAATAGAGGGCCAGTTCAGTAGGTTGGGGAGGGAGACTAACCGAAGTGTCTGACTCTGTTGCATAACGCCTCGGCATAAGTGTGCATCACGATGGTTCCTTGGCTATATAAGGCTAGGTTCTGTTCTTGCATTTGTTGCTTCTTCGTGCTCTGTGCTTCCTTATTACGGCCATTCGTTTTGAAGGAAGTCACGTTTGTTTCATCAGAAAGTCTGCATTTTGTCGATATTGTTTTTATTTAGAAAACTGAATCAAGTTCGATTGTGGGCAGAGCTTTCTTTGTATTAATAAGTGCTTTCTGCTCTCCATTTGCAGAGCTCTTTTTAATTTTTGGTATAATAGTCTGTTTTGAATAGTAAGGAATATATAAGTAAGCTTCTCCATGTTCGATGATCTTTATTAGAAGTTTTATCTAGTCAAGGTGACCTTTTATCTAATGTCTTTCTGTTGGAGAAATATATCTTTTCTCTCTTATCAAGAGAGAAAAATGTCAGTCTGAAATTTCATCAGATAACCTTACGGGTAGCTTTTGACGCAGGCGTTTTATACGGAGGTGCAAGCAAGGCTGTTTGCAATTTGTGATTCTGAAGCCTATATTGGTTGCTGTTACGCTTATATTGTATGCGAAAGGGAAGTATGAAGATGGAAATTTCAATCCAAAACAATCATACCTTTATCTCACCATTATCTATACTCTCTCATACACAATGGCTCTTTATGCTTTGGCGTTGTTTTATGTGGCATGCAAAGACTTACTTCAACCATTTAACCCGGTCCCGAAGTTCATCATCATTAAATCTGTTGTCTTCTTGACTTACTGGCAGGTAAACGACCTTTCCTTTAGGTTTTTTTTTTCTCACATGTCGTTTCCATACAGATGTTTCCTTTGTTAGTGTGTATGTGGCATTTATGTTTGTTTTTGGAAGGCATTCAGAGGAAGGTTAAATATAATGCTCCTGAAGTGTTACTGTAATATTTTATGGTGGAAAAACTGTTTTGCAGTTTATTTTCTTAAAAAAAATCATAGAACAAAAGGCGGGTTGGACTTTAGAAAACCCGAATTACAAGATAAAACGTGATGTTAATTGCTTCAATGAACGATCTCTTTGATACTGTGCAAGCATGTAACAATTACATATTAGTATAGGAAATTTCTCTATGAATGAAATTAAATGCCAATACATGGAAATTGTTCTACCTGCCCTGGCCAGGCACTAGATTAATAGCTTTCTTGATCTATGGACCAAAACAAGCTAACAATCCCTTTTTCCTTGATTGGTATCACCAAAATGTTCCTTTTTTATTTATTTTATATTATTATTATTGTTATTATAATATTTTAGATGTTTGCCTGATGTAGAATAAACCGAACCCCTTCTTTTTTTTTTTTTTTCATAAAATTTCTTTGCTTTGTACTTTGGTTAGGGGGTCCTTGTGTTTCTTGCTGCAAAAACTCAATTCATCAAGAGTGCAGAGGAAGCCGCTCAATTTCAAGATTTCATTATATGCATCGAGATGCTTATAGCTGCTTTAGGTCATTTTTACGCGTTCCCATACAAAGAATATGCAGGAGCTAATATTGGCGGTTCGCATGGTCTCACGGGAAGTCTTGCACATGCTGTAAAATTGAACGACTTCTACCACGACACGGTCCACCAGGTGAGGCTTGATATAGTTTTCGAGTTAGCTTCTTTTGTAGATGGTTTGGTATCTCTTTGCTGGTTTGTTTATTGACTTACACCACATTTCTTTTGCAGTTTGCACCAACTTATCATGACTATGTTCTTTATAATCATAGCGATGGAGATGAAGGAACAAGGAAGTATCGATCACGCACCTTTGTGCCTACCGGGCCTGAGATGGACGCTGTTAGAAGAAACAAACACATGATTGGAAACAAGATAGATGACATTCAGCTTTCCACAATCTCGTCTTCAAGTTCAAGTACTCCGAACGATTCCGAATTAGCCCTCGAACCAGCACATTCCGATGCAATGAAGTCTTCTCTTCTTATGGACGCCGCAAACTCTTTATCCACACCATTCGACATGTCGCTTATCGACTTGGACATGTCTAGTTACCCCTCAAAAGTTGCTGCAGCAGACGACACAGGGAGGAGGTAACGAGAATAGTGGACAGGTAGGGAAGAAAAGCAAGATCTTTCGTGAAGGGAATACGTAAAGAACGAAAGATACATATAGAGATTTTAGGGTGTACCTTTCGTTTCTGGGACGTTTGTGCACATTGGTATTGCAGCATAACAGAAAATCGTGTACAATGGCGTGTTTCTCGGAGTCGGTGGTGTATATACATGATTCTAATGTGTTAAAAATTAGGTTTGATACACAAGCATGCATATAAATTCATTTAAATTATCATACTGATACTTTGCTACATTTCTAAGTTGAGGATTCATGTTTGTATGTATTTGGAAATGATTAGTTTTCTTGGGGTGTTGAAGTATGTGATATTCTCCTTTCAATGCTTGCATATTGTTTCCATTGTGCATTGTGGATTTGACACATTATTACACTTAATACAAATGGAAATTGGAGAAGATGGCTAGAAATATAGTATAGTTATGGAAATGGCTAGCTCCAAATTCTAGCGAAGAACGGCTAGCGGTGTTCTTGGAGGGCTCTAAATTGCTCGTTTTGGTTTGAATATATTGATGTGGTCGACTCCATTATTTTTTACTCTTATTTTCTCAATTTTTGAGATTGAGAATCCGAGTTGAAGAGTTGTCAGACATCACGGTAGTATGCGATAGAAACTAAGATGATAACAAGTAGTATCATGACCTCAAGATGATCGGTGAATAAGTTTTACCCGACTTGAATCGAAAATAGTTCATTGAGTATATTAGGAACAAGCTTGTTCTACTTTGTACGGTAACTACATTGTCTCTCGATTGATTATGCATAGGAACGAGGCAAATTAATCCAACATAAATAGAATTACTCTAAATTGTAATCCACCCAAAAATTTATAACATGAAACTTCATTCTTCTTCAACATGACATGAATTGAAATATCTTTTGATAATTTCACCAGTATTTTTTTCACATCTTCTCAAATAATATTAAACTTAAATTTTTAAAAATTAGAAAAAAAAAAATAATCAAATGCCTACTAAAGACGTGTCAAAATTAAAATAGACACTTTTATAGGACTCTAATTGCAAAGTTGGTGGAATATTTTCCTCCACAAGTAAATAATATAATAATAAACTAGTGGGTGACGAAGGGTCAAAGTTTGACAACCTGTGTCACAATTCATAATATATTAAACTTCGAGGACCAGAAATAAATAAATAAATAAATTAATTAATTAATAAATAAAGCTGGTAGATCTCAGCCGCACAAATATATTCTCTTGCTTTCCCAATGATTGGCCTTATGCCTTTTTAACCTAACATGCACATATATCATTGCACATGCCTTCCAATATTCCTCCTTTGAATTTTATGAATAAAGACACTCCTACCACCTACTCCTTCCACATTTTAATACTCGACTCGTATCATAGGGGAGCCTCACCCGTCACTCTATAAATTTCTGCAATCCCGTCCATATTCAAAACTTAGAAACTCGTCCCTCGTCAGCCCGAACATAGCATACATATTTGACCTAACAGTTCAGAAGCTCGAATCCCTGATCTATAGTACCGAGCAAATGGGTCTTTTGGAGACTGCTGGCATTGGAGGACGTCGGTGGAATCAGTATGAGAAGCTACACTGTGAAGGTAATGACGTGGTTAAGTGTAGACGTCGATGGATGAAGAAAACACTGAAGAGAGGCAAGAAGGGTTTTCGATTGTATCGGCTTACAAAGTCGAGGAGTTTTAGTTTGAAGGTATCGTTTTTGGTCTTGTTGTCGAGAAGAATCAGGGAGATTGTGAATAGAATGAAGATTGAAGATGTATGTGCTAACGTCATCTTCTTCACTCAATGGGGACTTCCTACTTTGTCTTATAATTCCTCGAGTTTGTTGCTTTGATTTATGTTCGTATTAATGGCGTGTATGTAATTCTTTTATTTTAGCAACTTTTTTTATTCACCATTTTCGAAGTATTAATTCTTAACGAGCCATATATATATATATATATATATATATTAATTATTTAAACAGATTAAAATATTGCTTTTAACTCGAGAATTATGAGATACGTTTTATTTGTGCATTAATTAAATTTAATTTCATGAAATACATTTTTTTTTGTTTTTTTTAAATTATTAGGTTTTCTAAAAGAATTTAAATTTAATGGAAATTAAAATTTTTTTAATTAAATATTTGGTTTATTCTATTTTAATTAGAAAAGATTTAAAATGTAATTTTAAAAATAAATATTTTAGTTTTTAATTTTTAATATATATATTTTAGTGTTTTTAAAATTATTATAATCATTATTATATTTTCATTAATATTTGTCTTATTTAACTTATGAGACTCGAATACATTCTCGAGTCAACGTCGATCTAAATGGTAAAATGATAGTTGTTGAATAATAAATTTAAATTAACGATGCAATATAAATGCTTATTTAAAATTGATCCTAGGACGCAAGCTAGTCCAATTAAATTAGACGTCACGGTGGTTAGATTCAAATTAATTTAGTCCAAATTCATTATGGAAGGACTGAGTTGATGTCGGGAAGGAAAGAATGGGTTAATCTCGAATTAGCTCAAGCCTAAAAGTCGGACCCAAAATTAACAACATCATCAAAATTATATAAACAGAGAAGTCACTCGTAGGGCGGGGTTTTTCATGCCTTGGTTCCTGTCCCCGCCTCCAAAGTCTTCATCTTTGTGGAATTCTTCTTTTATTTTTGTAGGAATCGAAGCATAAATTCTTCACAGAGAATTCAAGACGGATCGAGTTCACTACAAGGAATTTTTTTTCCGTCTTTTTATATTTTTTTAAAAAATATATTAATCTCAAAGAAGTATTTTAATAGATAATTTCTATTAAAAAAGTGAGCGGGTTCCCGTGCATGGTCCCGTCCAGATTTTTTTTTTTTTTTTTTTTTT
>NW_019268528.1:2427498-2434998 GCF_002738365.1 Cucurbita moschata
GTCCCGTCCAGTTTTTTTTTTTTTTTTTTTTTGAGTAGAGGTGAGTATAACGATCGAGAAATCTAACCAATTAAAGGTCGGAGTCAATTTGATCGAAACGACCCACCAACAAGAAAAAGTTAAATCTTGTAGGAGGCTTTTCTTTCTTTTTTCTATGTTTTTTTTCTTCTCCTTTTTCACCTTTCTTTAGTTAAAAATTGATGGATGGCACGACTACCACTACTACTATCTACTTTTAAAAAAGCGATTGTAAAATTAGATCAATCGGTGTCGGTTTGAGTTCAAAATCTATTGTCGGGTTCTCGATGATCATCCCTAATTTCAAACCGTCAATAAATAAATAAAAATTGTACAATTCAAATTTTAAAATAAAAATTTAAAAATTTTAAGTAACGACAAGAAAAATAATTTTTATTCAAACGAAACAGATTTATCTTATTTTTTTATGTAATACTCTAAAAAAATAATATCATATCTTAGTCTAAAAAGATAATTATTTTCTTTTGAATATTAAAATTGCTTTAAATAATTTTTATTCAAACGAAACAGATTTATCTTATTTTTTTATGTAATACTCTAAAAAAATAATATCATATCTTAGTCTAAAAAGATAATTATTTTCTTTTGAATATTAAAATTGCTTTAAAGATTCTCTGAGCACGCTTAACCATGAAGTTTCTATAATTGAGTCATCGAAAAGAAATGTACATCTTTTTGGTAGAGACAGTAACTGTAACGCCCCAGATCCACCGCTAGTAGATATTATCCTCTTTGGGTTTTCCTTTTCGGGTTTCTCCTCAAAGCTTTAAAACGCGTCTTCTAAGAAAAGGTTTCCACACCCTTATAAATGGTGATTTGTTCTCCTCCCCAACCAATGTGAGACATCATAATCCACCCCTTCGGCGCCCAGCGTCCTCGCTGTCACTCTTTCCTTCCTCCAACCGACGTGGGACCGCCCCCAAATCCACCCTCCTTTGGGGCCTAGGGTTCTTACTAGCACACCGCCTCGTGTCTACCTCCCCTTCGGAGAACAGCGAGAATGCTGACACATTGTCCGGTGTCTGGCTCTTATACCATTTGTAACCGCCCAGATCCATCGCTAACAGATATTGTCCTCTTTGGGCTTCCTCTCAAGGCTTTAAAACGGGTCTTCTAGGGAAAGGTTTCCACACCCTTATAAACGGTGGTTTGGGACATCCGAGTAACGCTTATTAAGTCTTTCTTAGTCATCCTATCCTCATGATCACTCTCACTTAGATGTGGTTTTGGTTCATTCATGTACCCTTCCTTTACTCGGGTGTCACAAAAATGAATTTCAAATTGCTTATCGAATTTTTGACGTCAAGACACTAAGAAACAGCTTGCAGTGTAAGTTATGCTTCATCTTACTCGTGATTTAAGTTTAGCTTCAATTTGATCCCTTTAGTTGTAATGGTTGGCTTCACGTCCCATTTATTTCAAGAACGAGAATAAAAACTTTCATTTTCATGAATGTTGTTTACTAAAATGCCTAAATAAAATCAACCAGTAGAGCTCATCGCTCTAGTCTGAATCCCGATCTAAAACTTCATCAATATGAATTTCATTCTTATTCCCGAGGTCTCACCCCATTTCAATTAATTACTCTTTCTCGCTCACAATTTTATTTTATTAATTATTTTACTTTTAATACAAAACATAATTATTATTTTCTTTTATTACCCTATTTTATTTAAATAGTTATATTTAAACTTTATGTAATTTAAAATTTAAAATTTAAATAAACTTATTATTTATATAATATAAAAATGTTTAAATAAATTGATATATTTATAAATTAGGAACAAAATAGCAAAATCATCCTGGAAATTACCAATTAGCCCATCACTCACCGTTCCATAAACTTGGCGCCACCTGCCTCTGTTCATCGAACGCCCACCTCACTTGGAGGCTTCAATTTTTTGATTTCACAAACAAATTGCGTTCTGATTCTCACAGTATACAGGAAAACAAGCGCAATCCAATTCGTATTTTCGAAGAAATTCATTTCAATTCAATCCCAATCCTCGTTTTCTCCCTTTTTTCTTGTTCTTCGGTTTGGGATTTTACATTTATATATGTTGGAATCAGGAAATGCTGAGAATCATCTCTCAGATGTTGGTTGTAGTGGTGTTAATGACGATGCTGATGATGAAGACGATGAGCGTCGTAAAAGTATGGCGAAGGCCCAAATTATCGCGCCTGATTTGGGTAAACAGAAGGGTTTTGGAAAGGCGAAACGAGTGATGTTGTATCCATTTCGAAAGGCGAAGAAACAGATTCTTCGGCGGAGGATTAAGAGAGATTCTTCTTCTTGTTCTTCGTCTTCTTCTGTTGATTGTAATAGAAGAACAAGTTCTTCCGATAAAATGGTTTTTGATGGAAGCGTTAATCAGGGCTGTGGTTTCTGTTTCATGAAACTTTCAATTTCAGATCCTAAGAATGGGCCTCCGACTGATCCTAATCACCGGAAGTTCACTAATCAAATGTTGAAAGTTCTTATTGAGAAGAATGATTTCTATTCCAAGGAATCCAATCCTCACTTGGGTATTCATTCATCTTTCCTGTTCTTAATTAAACTTGATAGTTCATGAAGTTTGATGATATTCCTATGGTTTTTGTTTGTAGATGTTCATATGGGCACTGGACGAAAACATTAAATTCAATTGGGTTTTGCTTGTTGAGGTATGTAACGAATTGTTATCCACGGATTGATTGATTTGATCAACTTTTCCCCACAATCTTCTCTTGTTTGCTAAGCAAATAGGAGAAATTTAGTGTTTGGTGAAGCTCTGGCGTTCTGTTTAGTTTATTTGATAGTAGCCTATTGATATATGTTCATAGTTGGAATGCATACTCCAAAGGAATATGTTGACCAAATTAGCTTTACTTTACATTCCATACTTCTGTCATATGCGAATCTGAGTATGAGTTCTATGATCATTGAAGGAGTTTTACGTTTTTTTGTCGTGTCCCGGATGAACTCGACGATTCTATTCTGTGTTCAGTAGTTTAATGTTGTTCATGGATTGACAGATTTGATCAGTTCTCTGCTATGCAAATGAGAGAAATTGTGTGTTTGGTGAGACTGGCAGTCTGTTTGGTTTATTAGATAGTATCCTATTGATGATGTATGTTCATAGCCGGAATATATTGACCAAATTAACTTTACTGAGCATCAAGTCTTCAATCCTCACTTTTGACATTTGAAAATTCAGATTGAGTTCTACAGTTCTTGAAGGAGTTTTACAATTTTTTTTTTTATTGTTTTTGGATGATCCGACGATGTTATTTGTGTACGATATCCTTAATGTTTCGGACCGAGTAACATCAATGTTGAATGTTTAAAGCTAGAGGCTCTCTACTTATGAACAACTATAGTGATTACAACACCCTTTGCTTATCTACAGAAAGATCAAGTATTATGCACTTGTGTCTCCTATTTTATATGTACGAAAAATCGAGACTTGTATTGGACAACTTAGTCTGCTGTTCTTCTTCATCGCCCCGTTTTAGTTCATGGAAGTTAAGTTGATAGTATGCTAGAAACTTCGCTAGTGATACTTATTGTAATGCCCCAAGCCCACCGCTAGCAGATATTTTCTTCTTTGGGTCGAATGGTTGCAGTGGAACGGTAGCGGCTTGTTTTAGGTGCAGATTTTGTCCTCTTGAGGGGAAGCCCGAAAAGGAAAGTCCAAAAAGTACAATATCTGCTAGCGATGGACTTGGGCCATTGTGATCTTAAACCAACAAATGATTTTTTTAAGGGGCTAAGCTGATGGCAAATACATGCCCATTTTTTCCTCTCCTTTATGGTTAGTTCACCTTAAGAATGTAAAGTTCACCTTAAGAATGAAAATACAAATTCTAGTTATATTTTGGATTGAGTTAGAAAATGGCGGAACTTAGATTTTTTATTTTAACGTTTCATCAAATTCTTGACTTAACTTGTCTCGAGTTTCTGAGAAGCCTTATTGTAAGATGTCACATCGGTTGGAGAGGGAAACGAAACATTTCTTATAAGGGTGTGGAAATCTCTCCCTAGTAGATACGTTTTGAAACCATGAGGCTAACGGCGATACATAACGTGCCGAAACGGGCAATATCTTCTAGCGGTGAGCTTGGACGGTTACACTTATTCTCATTCATTGCTATGTGACAAAATGCCCGCAAGTTTAATTCAAGCATCTGGCCTTAACCATCCCTTTTCCCTTGTTCATTCAACTAGCGACCCAAAAAGTTTCGGTCGAGAACGAAGCCGAGGAGGATTTCAATGAGGGCATTGCTAGTGATTACAGCATTGATTCAGAAAATGTGCATAGACGATGGAGAATTTTCTGTAGATGTTTGTTCTTTGTTTGATGATAACCAATTTGGATTGGTGATCCCTCTTCTCAAGCTATTGTTATGGAGCCACCACCTAGTTCTTCTGTTTGGGTTGTTGGGTTTCTGGTGCTAAGTCAGTTTTGGTTGGCTGGAGGTTGCTTTTGATACCCTGTGGTTGGTTGGTGCTCTTTCTGCTTTAGAATGTTGCCTCCTCCTCTGTTTGTTTGGTGCCTTTTCTTTGGAGGTTTTGGCATTGTTCTTTGGGTATGTTGCCTTGCTCCTTTCCACTTTCATAGATAAATTTTTGAAACAGTTCTTCGTTCTTCGTTCTTCGTTGGTTTTGAGTCTTTTGATCGTATCGGCAAAATATATTAATTTGACAATATTTATTTTTGGTTTCGAGTTTCTCTCTTTTTCCACTCCGTGATAAATGTTAGTGATGAAAGCATGGAATGAAGCATGAACGGTTGACTCGTGGGATTGGCACGAGGAGGTGGGAATGACTATAGTTCTAAGAACAAACAACTCAGTCGATTCTAAACCAATATATTTCAAATATTGAACTTTTTTTTTAGGGTTGAAAAAGGGATGGTTCTTTAGCTTGTTCGGAGCAATTATCCCGCCAAATGACAAGAAAAGGTCGTCCTAACTTTGTTTAGGGTGATCGAGTTCATGCTAATAACGGAAGAAAACTATATAAAACACGAGTGAAAAAAATGATCCCAATTGAAAAAAACAGGAGAAAAACAAATCCCCAAATCCTAATTCTTACTCGATCAATCAGTGAAAAAAAAAAAAGAACAGAAATCCAAATACAATCTTCAATTTACAGAAACCTCCATTGATTTGCTCTATTATTTCGGAGCAAGCTTGGATTTGATCTTCTTGACCTCTTTTGTCTCAATCTGAAACGCCTTCGTCAAAACATTATCAGGCACCGGCGGAGATGCGGCGAAAAGCGTCGCCGCAATCGATTGAGTACCAGGCAACTGGCTGTTAAACGCCGAAATTACCGCCGCCGGAACCTTGCCGTTGTTTTTCTGGAAATGGACTAATCCCTTGGGGAAGACGAAGATCTCGCCCTTCTTGATCGACTTCGAGACGAGGACATTAGCGGTCGTTATGAAGCCGACGTCGAGCTCGCCATCGAGGACGAACACGATCTCGGTGGCGCGTGGATGCGTGTGCGGTGGATTAAGGCCGTCAGGGGCGTAATCGATCCGCGAGAGGGAGACGCCGAGTGTGTTCAGGCCGGGGATTGATTGGACATTGGCGCCGGTTACTCGCGAGCCAAGGCTATTGTTCGTGGCGCCTGGTTTGGCCAATCCGTCGAAGAAGAAATCGTTTGCTGAGAAATTCGACTTGCAGGTGAATCCGTTTACCTTGATTCCTGATTTGATTCAAATGTTAAAATGTTCATGATCTGGAAATATAAACTGTTTGGGAATGCTGGTATAAATTAGGGCATATGATTTTTTCTGATCTTAAACATGGATTAGAACAGAGGAGATCCTTCGAATCAATCTGAATTTCCTGATATCTTCAGACATTTCGAATGAAAACAAGATCAAATTCAATTCTAGCTCAAGAACATCAAGAACATCAAGAACATCAAGAACATGGAGACATTTTGAATGAAAACCAAAGCAAAAACCCTGTACCCTTTATCCACCTATGAACAAATGAAAACCCAGAAGAACCCTGAAAACCTTCAAGAACTTGAAGGAACAGAGCTTGAACAAGGAAATTGGGGAAGAGGAAGAGTAGGTACCTGAAGCAAGATCTGCGACGCAAACGTCTTGAAGAAGATCGGGATCGGCAGCGGCAACGGCGAAGAAGAAGAAGGCAAGAGGAGCAGCAAACAGAGCAGGGAGAGGCAACTTCATGTTCATGATTGTGAAGAAATTTGGTGAAGAAGAAGAGGAGAGCAAAAGGGAAAAAGAAAAGTGGTTGTTGTGGGCGGTGGTTGGTTGAAGAAGTTAATATATAATTGAGCTATGAATTGAGTTTGATTAGGTTATGATGATAGCATTTTTTTGAGAAGATGGGGCTTGGAAGGCACCAAAGATGCCACTTCTTAGGCAAGTCAATGACCCCTGTCACCATCTTGTTTGTTCTTGTGGAAATTTTCGACACTCGTTAACGTTCCTGGTCGGACACCTTTACGTCTCTTGGGAGCATTGACCAACCAAGGAGTTAGATCTCACCAACTCGAAGTCCGTCCCTCTTAATTGGTGTAATAGTCAGACTTTTCCTCAAAGTTTTTAAAACCCATATGTTAGGGAGAGGTTTGCACACCCTTATGGAGAATGTTTCGTTCCTCTCTCCAACCGATGTGAGATCTTATAATTAGATTATAGTTCAACTAGTTAACGTTAAGAAAGTTACGAGGATAGAGATTATAAAGAATATTTGATTTATATCTCCTTTCCCTCAAGATTTTAAAACGCGTCTACTAGGAATAGGTTTTCACATTTTTATAAGGAATGATTCATTCTCTTTTCCGATCGACGTGAGATCTCACAATCCAATTCTATTGGGGGCCTAGCGTCCTCGCTGGCACATCGTCCGATGTATAGCTCCTATATCATCTGTCATAGTCCAAATCTACTAGTAGATATTGTTCTCTTTGGACTTTATCTTTTGGGCTTGCCCTTAAAGTTTTCACACCCTTAGAAGGAACTCGTTTCTCTCTCTAACCGATGTGAGATCTGACACGATTACTCCTCTAATTGTACACTAGAGAAATTTCTAGCACTGCGGTAGTACATACTCTTTCCATTCAACATTTGACACAACATTATTTTATTTTATTTTATGGGTCTCACACGATAATTTCAAACAATGAATAGAGATAGCCTTAGTCCTAGAATTTTCCGTTGTAATAAATTCATCTATATCACGGATCTTGTTTTACATAATCATCACATAGTTACAAAATGCTCGCTCCACATAGCACGGTACGACACCGCATCCATATAGTTTCATCGAACAATAACAAACACGATATTTATACGTTAATTTGTAACAACTCAAGTCCACCGCTAGCAGATACTGTCCGCTTTAGTCCGTTACGTATCACCGTTAGTCTCATGGTTTTGAAATGCGTCTACTAGGAAAAGGATTACACACAGTTATAATGTGTCTATGACGTAC
>NW_019268528.1:2436982-2476421 GCF_002738365.1 Cucurbita moschata
CACGTCTTGCCTTTACTGCTATATCGGGAGTTACTCCACGTATTGCTTGACGTAAAACAGATAGTGGATTTGTTTCTGTCTTTTGTTGAATCTTTTTCATGGCTCGATAGATAATTTGATAAGCCAATGATTTTTTTCCGTGTTTCAGAATACGGTTAACCAACATGTTAACTAATCGATTACGATAAATTGGATCGGATTTTGCAATTTTTTCTTCTGCAGTACCTCGACGTGACATGAGCGTGAAAGGGGTTCAAGAATCAGTTTTCTTTTTATAAGGGCTAAAATCATTTATTTTGGCTTTTTGACCCCATATTGTAGGGTGGATCTCGAAAGATATGAAAGATCTCCCTCCAAGCCGTACATACGGCTTTCATCGAATACGACTTTCCACAGAATTCTATATGTATCTATGAGATTGAGTATGGAATTCTGTTTACTCACTTTAGCCCTCAAGCTTTTAATAGTCAGGGGTGCGTTAGCTGGGTCTTTCCTGTTCTGTTCCCGCCATGAGAAAGACAGGTATGCCCAATGCATGGAGGATTCGTTCAAACTTTCTCTTGCCTCAATAGGGGACTGTATGATTTTTTCTCCCCTAATTATATTGAATCAATAAAAAAAGAGATCAATGATACGACCTCGTATTGTTTGATCCAATAGTGATCGGGGACGAGCCCCGACTTGTATACGTCCTTGGTTTGACCTCTCGTAGTGGTCCTTGTTTTGAATAAAACGAAGGAGGACCAATCTCTCGTACTTGCTCAATGTGCTCCCCTTTCGTCGAGTGCCCTGTGTCACGGTCATGTTCGTCCAAGGCATGTTGCCCATGGCCGCATGCCCATGACAAGCCCAACCCTTTATGTCTTGTCTTTTCATATTCTAGTGTTTTACTTTTGTATTTCTACCAAATATGACGTTTTAGAAAAATCATGTCTAGGCCTGTCAGACATGAAATGCCTCAAAATGTACTATAGGAGGATACGACTAGTTGTCAACTTCTCCCTACTCAAGGTTATATACTATGAGTCATTGTTATTTCTCTCTTACTTGCTTATATAACGTCTCTTTCAAAAATCTCTCTCTACCCTCGTTTTCTAAAACCTTCTCTTAAAAGAAAGGCTAGAGGCTCGAGTATACGTCGCTTGGCCGTAGGCGATGCAAGAACGAATTGGCTTAGCTCACTTGTCGTTGGAAAGTGAGTGTCGCACAATCGCAAGTCCGCTGCCATTAAAAGTGTGATTGTGACACCCTGCTCGATTCACTGGATTTGTTGGCCTACCAAGCACTTACCCGCTGCTCTTACCACACCATATGGCGGGCTCTATGCCCATTATCCTTATTCTCCCCCTTATCTCTTTCTCTCCAAACCAATTAGGCAACTTTTGCACATAAGGAAGAGAGTATAGATACTAAAAAGGCATCAAAACAAACAAACAAAAATGGATGGAGAATCAATAAGAACAACGTCTGGTTTTAAAAAATAATATAATATAAGTTATGTTGCCAAAATGATCTCTTCCTCTTACCCAATGGCTGACTATAAATAGGTGTTTTGGGTTCCTTCACCAAACCCCCACACTCACTTTCTTCTTCCTTTCAGACTTCGGTCCATATCTGGTGTGGGCGTTAGAGCATTTTGCTATGTTGTTTTGTTGAGTTCATGGCTGACATAGCTCGTGTCACTCTTGGCCTTACTCGGCCTGGCCCAAGCAATGCCCCTAAGGTTTGTAGGACACACCAAGTTTGATGTTCATCTACTTGTTCTTCCCATTTTTTGGAAGCCTTTAGTTTGTTTGAGTTTTCTTGGATTTGAAGGGTTGAATGTTCATTTGTATATTGTCGAGGTTAATGGGTTGCGAGTATAATTAGAGATATTTATTTAACTTACACGAAATGAGAGAGTGGAGAGGCATTTCTCCCAAATGAGGCTAGAGATGGGTTAATATTCATCATCCCTGTCTCCGTCCCTGTCTCCGTCCCCTACTTAGTTTATATATTCAAGTGTGGAAAATTGTGAGATCCCACATTAGTTGGAGAGGAGAACAAAGCATTCCTCATAAGGGGGTGGAAACCTCTCCTCAATAGACGCGTTTTAAAATCGTGAAGTTGACGATGATACGTAACAGGCTAGCGGTGGTTTTGGGCTGTTACAAATGGTATCACAGCTAGACACTGGGGGGTGGTGCTAGCAAGACGATAGCCCACCAAAGAGTGAATTGTGAGATCCCACGTCCGTTGTAGAGGAGAACGAATCATTAAGGGTCCAAAAACCTCTCTCCAGAACTTCACCCTAACTGTCCATTTGAAAACGGTGAAACTGGGCCAAAGCTAATAATAACTTCTCGCTAATAAATGACTTTAAAAACGGTGAAACTGACCCAATATATTATGGGTCAAAACTAATAATATCTATTAGCGATGGCCCGCTATTACACAAATGGTAGTGTGATATTAAACATTACATTATTATTGTTTTTTTTTTCTTATAAAAAATATTATTGGATTTATTGGAATTTTTTCCGTTTTTTATTAAAAATTAATTTTTTTAAAAAAATGAATCATTAAAAAATTCTTTAAAATAAATATTCTTTTAAAGAGAAATATAAACAGATTCGAAAAATCTTTCACGGACCCGGCGAAGAATTCCTACTCGATTCTCAGATAAATTTGGTGGAAATGGAAACTGAAATAGGAGGTGAGAATCGAGAATGGATAAGACTTCCTAATCTTTATCCTAACTCGTGGACATCTCTAAGCATATGTTTATGGTGTTCATATGTTTGGCATGAAGTAGTAATAGTGTATGTTAACTGTTTGTTAAAATGCCTCACAGATAAATTTTGCTGCAAAAGACATTGATGTCTTGGAATGGAGTAGAGACTTGCTTGCTGTGGGTGTGATAGAGAAAGATGTGGAGAGGGATGAACAGGGCCACTTCAAGAATTCCCTTTTGCACAGGTTGAATGAAGCCTTGGGTGGATTGTTGGGTGAGGCTTCTTCAGAGGAAGAGTTCTCTGGAAAGTCTGCCCAATCCATTGTTCTAAGAGTTTCTGGCTTGAGATTTAAGAGGGTTGGTTTATTTGGCCTTGGCCAATCAGCTTCTAGAGCTGTGGCCTTTGTTGATCTAGGTGAGGCCATTGCAGCAGCAGCACAGGCATCTCGAGCAGCTTCACTTGCTCTAGCTCTTGCCTTCTCCGAGGACCTTTCGGATGGATCCAAGCCTGATATTGCCTCTGCCATTGCACTTGGTACCTGTTCTAATCTTTATATTACGTCGTAAAATTACTTCAAAAATTAGTCAAAAGGACGGTAGAAATTTGTAGAGCGCTGCGAGATCCCACATCGGTTGGAGAGGGAACGAAGCATTCCTTATGAGGGTGTGGAAACCTCTCCCTAGTAGATGCATTTGAAAACTGTGAGACTGACGCGATACGTAATAGTTCAAAATGGACAATATCTGTTAGCGGTGGACTTGAGCTGTTACAAATGGTATCAGAGTACACTGGACGGTGTGCTAGTGAGGACGCTGGGCCCCCTAAAATGGTGGATTGTGAGATCCCACGTCGGTTGGAGAGGGGAAGGAAGCATTCTTTATAAGGGTGTGGAAACCTCTTCCTAGTAGACGCGTTTCAAAACCATGAGGTTGTTGTTGATACGTAATGGGCCAAAGTGGACATCTATAAGTGTTGGGCTTGGACTGTTACAAATGGTATCAGAGCCAGATATCGGGTGGTGTGCTAGCGAGGACGTATGGCCCTCACGGTGGATTGTGAGATCCCACATCAGTTGGAGAGGGGAACGAAGAATTCCTCGTAAGATTAATGGAAATCTCTTCCTAGTAGACGCGTTCTAAAACCGTGAGGCTGACAACAATGCGTAATGGGTCAAAACGGACAATATCTACTAAGACTTGGGCGGTTACAAGAGCCTTCTATAAAAGTATAGAACTAAACGTTGAAGACACTGAATTTTCTATGCATCACAGGGATTGTCAAAGGAATATTTGACGACAACAGATACAAATCAAACCCCAAAATGACTCTACTTCAATCTGTGGATGTTCTTGGTCTTGGATTTGGACCTAATATGGAAAAAAAGTTGAAATATGCAGAATATGTCAGTTCTGGGATAGTTTTTGGAAAAGAACTTGTAAACTCACCTGCAAATATACTTACCCCAGGTTCCCTCCTTTCTTATGCTTTAATATCTATCATTTACTTTGAACTAATATTGAGTATCAACTTCATATAACTTGTCATTGCACTGACTTTGCTAAGTTACATCCACACATTAGGGGAATTTGCAGGAGAGGTTTTAAAGATTGCAGAGGAGTACAACGATGTTCTTTCAGCAAAAATTTTCAAAGAAGAC
The DNA here is from genome assembly GCF_002738365.1 of Cucurbita moschata. NCBI lineage: Eukaryota > Viridiplantae > Streptophyta > Magnoliopsida > Cucurbitales > Cucurbitaceae > Cucurbita > Cucurbita moschata. The sequence continues at coordinate 2,441,354 of NW_019268528.1, forward strand.
AGAATGATAGAATTGAAGATGGGTTCCTACCTTGGTGTCACTGCAGCAGCCACTGCAAATCCTGCTCATTTTATCCACCTGTGTTACAAACCTCCCTGTGGACCTGTATTAACCAAATTGGGTTTAGTTGGTAAAGGAATTACCTTTGACAGGTGATCATTCATGAACTACCCTGATAAGTTTATTTAGCAAATGCTCAACAAATGTTTGAGTAACTTTCTGTTTTTTTCTTTCCATTAGTGGTGGCTACAACCTTAAAACAGGACCCAACAGTAACATTGAAACAATGAAAAAGGATATGGGAGGGGCAGCAGCAATCTTTGGAGCAGCAAAAGCCATTGCTGAGCTTAAACCTCTTGGTGTGGAGGTAAAGCGTTAGATCTGTGAGATCCCACATCGGTTGGGGAGGAGAACGAAACATTCTTTATATGGGTGTGGAAACCTCTCCCTAGCAAACGCGTTTTAGAAACTTTGAGAGAAAATCTAAAAGGGAAAGCCCAAAGAGGACAATATCTGCTAGCGGTAGACTTGAACTATTACAAATGGTATCAGAGCCAATTACCGAGCGGTGTGCTAGAAAGCATGTTGGGCCCCGAGGGGGATGGATTGTAAGATCCCACATCAGTTAGAGAAGAGAACGAAGCATTCCTTATAAGGGTGTGGAAACCTCTCCCTAGCATACGCGTTTTAAAAACCTTAAGGGGATCCTCAAAAGGGAAAGCCCAAAAAGGACAATATCTGCTAGCGGTGGACTTGGGTTGTTACAAGATTTGTCCCTCGTTTCCATGTCATGAAGCTCTTAACTGTGTAATAGAGATAATGGGGGCTTGTTTTCATGTTCCCCTACAGATTCATTTTGTTGTTGCTGCCTGTGAGAACATGATAAGTGCAACTGGTATGAGACCAAGTGATATTGTCACAGCTTCAAATGGAAAGACAATTGAGGTATACATTCTTGGGTTCATTGACACACAAAAAAGGATCTTTGGGATATCATCATTCATTGATTGTATCTATTTTTCATTTTTAGGTTAATAACACTGATGCTGAAGGAAGACTTACCCTTGCTGATGCATTGATATACACTTGTAAGCTGGGTGTTGATAAGGTAAATATACAATAAGTGTTCATTGGTCGGCAACCCAACCTTGTGGATTCATTATGTGAGATCCCTCGATTGGAGAGTGGAACAGGGATTGTGAGATCCCATATTGATTCGAAAGGGGAACGAGTACCAGCGAGGACATTGGCCCCGAAGAGGGTGAATTGTGAGATCCCCTATCGGTTGGAGAGAGGAACGAAGCATTCTTTATAAGGGTGTGGAAACCTCTCCCTAGCAAATGCATTCTAAAATCTTGAGAGAAAATTTGGAAGGGAAAGCCCAAAGAAGACAATATTTGCTAGCAGTGGACTTGGGCTGTTACAAATGCTATCAGAGCCGGACATCGGGCTATGTGCAGTGAGGAGGCTAAACCCCGAAGGGTGGTGGACACCAGGCGGAGTGCCAGTGAGGACACTAGGCCCTGAAGGGGGTCGATTAGGGGGTCCCACATCGATTGGAGAGGAGAACGACTACCAGTGAGGACACTGGACTCTGAAGAGGGTGGATTATGAGATCCCACATTGGTTGGAGGGAGGACGAAACATTCTTTATAAGGGTGTGGAAACTTCTCCCAAACAGACGCGTTTTAAAAACCTTGAAGGAAAGTCCAAAGAGGACAATATCTGTTAGTAGTGGGCTTGAATTACATACCTAATGCAACATCAAATTCCTTTGCAGATTATAGACCTGGCTACTCTAACTGGTGCTTGTATAACTGCTCTTGGGCCTTCAGTTGCAGGTACAATAATCTTCATAACATCCTATTCTTCATGCTTAATTTGAAGATAAGAACATGTGAATGTGTTTCATGTGAGTTGTTTCCAGGTGCCTTTACACCAAACGAAGAGCTAGCAACAGAGGTATTTGCTGCTGCAGAGAGGAGTGGTGAGAAGATATGGAGGTTGCCAATGGAGGAAAGCTATTGGGAGTTCATGAAATCAGGCGTGGCTGATATGATCAACACTGGTCCTGGTCAAGGCGGTGCTATCACAGGCGCTCTGTTTCTGAAGCAGGTGGGTATCATCTTCAAACGTTCTTTCATGTTCTTACCTACCAAATGATATCATAAAGAGCTGTAGATGCATAGATAGATACCCACTAACTTGGAAGTTTGTGTGTGTAGTTTGTTGATGAGAATGTCCAATGGATGCACCTTGACATGTCTGGCCCTATTTGGGATGCCAGGAAGAGTATTGCAACTGGATTTGGTGTCTCCACGCTTGTGGAGTGGGTTATGAAGAACTCTTCTTAAGAGGTCCAAGAGTGGCAAGAACCTCAATATTAATTCAACAGTTCTAAGTGCATCTTATGAGTTTTCAATCTGAATAAAACTTGTGTCTAAGTAATATCAATAAAGCACCCGAGTTTCTCTTATCGTGCGTTTCGTTAGACTTTTGATCCAGTCATAATTACGAACAATTCGTTTATAATATGACTATATCCATGACATAACGTGTCCGATAGCACATAAGAGTGCAACTCTAAATCTATGGTGTACTTCAAACATGCACTTTAGACACAGTTTTAGTATTGGTTACTTAAAACTCGAGCTCAATCCTCTAAGTTAAGATTCTAAATTTGTGTCAAACACCCACAAAATTGGATAAAAAGAACGAGAAATTATTATTTGTTTCAAACGAGAAGTTAAACAAGCAACCTAGAATTATAATGTTAAAAAAGCATATAAAATGACATTTTGAAGTTACATAGACCTAATACTAATGTCATATTTGAAAGGAACGTTTTTTTATTCATATTCTTATCTGTCAATCTGAACATAGTTTAGTGAATAAGATATCGTTTATCATTTTAAAGCTCGTTGCTTTGATTCAAGTCTTTTTTCAAAACTTCGTTAAAAAGTTTTAAAACTCCTTCCATCCGACATTGGTGCATTTAAGTTTGCCAAGTGTTTGTGCGTCAATAGTGGGCACGTGGATGTTTATTCCATGTCTCCTCATTGTTTCCTGGCTTACCATCGTCCATATGGTCCCATGGTTATATGTAAAATATATCCATTTATTACTAAAGTTGTAACAGTCCAAGTCCACCCATAGTAGATATTGTCTTTATTGAGCTTTCCCTCTCGGGCTTCCCTTCAAAGTTTTTAACACACGCCTGCCAGTGAGAAGTTTCACACCAATATTCAAATATTAACCTTCCTCGCCTATAACTTCCTTTTTTTAATTACCCATTCTTAAAACGTTTTAAAAAATCAACAAAGATAAATAAATAAATAAAAGTAACTTTTAAAATTTTGATTTTATTTAAAAAAAAACTGAAAAAATAAATATAATTTTAAAAAACAGAAAAAACAAAAAAATTAAATGGTTATGAAAAAAAAAATTAAATGTTTTTTTTTGAAGTAAAAATAATAAATTTAATTTTAAAAGAGTATAAATAATGAAAAGGCACCAAAACAAACAAACAATAATGTATGGAGAATGAACAATAACAACACAAAACATGTGGTTTTGAAAATTAATATAATAAAAATTATGTTATCTTTTCCAAATTGATCTCTTCCTCTTTGCCAATGGCACATTATAAATAAGTTTTCGAGATGTTTACGGCGGTTTACGATTATTTTAAGTGAATTAGGTAAAGTTAGTTTCGTAAATAGTTTTTAAATTTGATGTTATAGAACATTTTAGGTGATTTTGGGCCATGACGAACAGAATAAGCTGCTCCTAGCTAAAAAAAACTTAAGTATATCGAGTTAGGTCAACGCAATAGGTGAACTTACTATTGAAACGTCTACAAGCTAGATTGGATGAAGTGGCTGAAGCATGAATATCACACAGGAAGGTTACGTAACGTGTGACACTCCTAAGTGATATTAATTTAAGTTATGATATGCTAGTGATCTGATTGTAGAACACATTTGTTATATTAATATGATTACGTTTATGCCCTGTGAGATACTATGAATTACCATGCATGACGAGCGTGAATAAAAGACGATGAATAACCTTATCGTCATGATCTCCATAACTCATCTCTCAATGTTAGTGAATCTTATTTCTCGAAAAGCCAACATACCTAAAACTACCTGAAGTAAGAGAAGAAAGCAAAGCAAACACAAGGGCTTTTTTCAAATCCTCCTCATCTTCCTTCTTCTTTGTGCACGTCTCATATAGATTACATGTCGTGATAAATATGGAAGTATTTTGTGCATCATTTTATCAAATCATGATTTTTAACGTGGCATCTCATGCATGTTATATGTCAAACGAGTATGGATTACTTCTCCGGTATGTTACATACGAATGCATACATTAAGATATTATATGCACTCCTTTATTTTTCTTTGATTTTTGATAGCGTCAGCAAGCACTAGCCCATAGTGAGGCTTAGAGATACGTTTATGAGCTTGCTTAGTGAGTTCGTATATGTGAGTGAGCCCTACAATGCATCTAACCCCAGTCAAAAATGAAAGTAAAGCCCAAAGTTGACTCCAAGTATATGAGAGGTACATAGAACTGAGACCACGTTTAAATGAGAGTGATCATAAGAATATGAGGACTAAGAAAGATTTAAAACAATTGAAAGTTGCTACCTATACCAAACGGTCCACCTTCCTTTTCGATGGCCAATCATAAGAATTCCATAGTTAAGCATGATTTGCTCGAAGCAATTTTAGGCTAGGTAACCTCTTGAAAATTTTCCTAAAATACATGTGAGTGAGGAAAAAATATGTTGAAATGACTCGTGTTGGTTTGTGAGGATAGTTTTCGTTCTTAGAAGTAAAGAGTAAGTAAGTTGACCATGTTGTAAGGGAATTCCGATGCCATCAGGTGCCGAATCTAAATTTCGGATCCTGATCTAAATCTTGGACATGGGTCTTAGAGCGATACCTGTTTCAATAAGATGTGATTTAAGGGTGAACTAAGAGATGGAAGCTGGCGGACATATGACACCTAAAAAGAAGAGTACATGAATAAACTGAGACTACATTCGAAGATGGAACACAACCAAATCCAAATTCCAAATCCTTATCTAAACGGAAGTAAATCTCCTTTAATTATAATTGAACAATAAAAAAATATTTTATATTAATCCCAAAACTTATAAATATGCACTACTATTCATAACATGCACTTCAAACACGATTTTCACCTTATATCTTTATTTTGCCAACAAATATGAAAATATGACTAAAAAATAAATAAAGAATTTACATATTACATTAAAAACAAAATTGAAAATTTTGAAATATTCAAGACGAAATTGAAAAAATTGAAAAAATAACTAATAATAAGCATTAATCATATATTTGACATAAATAAAAATTGAATTTAAAATCATTAAAGAATCTAATTTCATGACAATATTAAAAGTGGTTGAAAATAAATTAAATTATAAAAACGAAAAAATATTATTATTATTTGTTCAGCTTGTATCCCTTATAGAATAAATCAAACATTGTGACCGTTAAAAACGAGTAAAATAATTTTTTTTTATGAATTTTAATTCATTTTAAAATATTAAATTAAAAAAACATAGGAAGTCAAAAAGTAAGAAGACTAAGATAGTACTCAAGCCAACTTTATAATAATAATCGAGAAACACATGTTTATTTCTATGCCAGTCTTAATTTAGATAAGTGGATTAAAATATATATCATTGATTAAAAGGTTAAAAAAAGATTCTCGTAAACTATTTTATGTTCATCTTTACCAAGATGATCTCTTCCTCTTAGCCAATGGCTGACTATAAATAAGTGTTTGGGATCTTTCACCAAACCACCACATTCACTTTCTTCTTCTGATACTTCATTTTGATTTGTTCTTGTGTTGAGGGAGTTGAGTTCATGGCTGATACACCAAATGATACTCTTGGCCTTACTCGTCCTGGCCCAAGCAATGCCCCTAAGGTTCGTACGACACACCAAATTTAATGCTCGTCTATTTGTTCTTGCATTTTCTTCCCATTTCCACCTCTGGAAGCTGTAATATCCCACATTAGTCGGGGAGGAGAACAAAACACCCTTTCAAGGGTGTGGAAACCTTCCCCTAGTAGACGCATTTTAAAGCCTTGAGGGAAGCCCGAAAGGGAAAGCCCAAAGAGGACAATATCTGCTAGTGGTGGATCTGGGTCGTTACAAATGGTATTAGAGCCAGACACCGGACGATGTGCCAGCCTTCTCGCTGTCCCCGAAAGGGGGTAGACACAAGGCGGTGTGCCGGTAAGGACGCTGGGCCCCAAAGGAGAGTGGATTTGGAAGGGATCTCACATCGATTGGAGAAAGGAATGAGTGCCGAGGGCACTAGGCCCCGAAGGGGGGTGGATTATGATGTTCCACATTGGTTGGGGAGGAGAACAAAACACTCTTTTATAAGGGTGTAGAAACCTTTCCCTAACAGACGCGTTTTAAAACATTGAGGAAAAGTCCAAAGAAGACAATATCGAGTAGTAGTGGATCTGAGTCGTTACAGAAGCCCTTCAAAGTGTTCATATATTTGCCATAAAGTAGTAATAGAGTATGTTAACTGTTTCTTAAAATGCCTAGCAGATAAATTTTGCTGCAAAAGACATTGATGTCTTGGAATGGAGTGGAGACTTGCTTGCTGTGGGTGTGATAGAGAAAGATGTGGAGAGGGATGAAGAGGGCCACTTCAAGAATCCCCTTTTGCACAGGTTGAATGAAGCCTTGGGTGGATTGTTGGGTGAGGCTTCTTCAGAGGAAGAGTTCTCTGGAAAGTCTGCCCAATCCATTGTTCTAAGAGTTTCTGGCTTGAGATTTAAGAGGGTTGGTTTATTTGGCCTTGGCCAATCAGCCTCTAGAGCTGTAGCCTTTGTTGGTCTAGGTGAGGCCATTGCAGCAGCAGCACAGGCATCTCGAGCTGCTTCACTTGCTGTCGTTCTTGCCTTCTCCGAGGACCTGTCGGATGAATCCAAGCTTGACATTGCCTCTGCCATTGCAGTTGGTACCTCTTCTAATCTTTATACTATGTCCTAAAATTATTTTTAAAAAAACGGTAGAGTATTTGTAGAGAGGTGTGAGATCTCACAACGGTTAGAGAGGGGAATTGAAAACCTCTCTCTAATAGACGTGTTTTAAAACTATGAAACTAACGACGATACGTAATGGACTAAAGTAAACAATATCTGCTAGTGATAGACTTGGGCCGTTACAAATGGTATCAGAGCCAGACATCAGGCGATATGTTAGCGAGGACGCTGGCCCCAAGAAGGTAGATGTGAGATCCCACATCGGTTGGAGATGGAGAGGGAAACAAAACATTCTTTATAAGGGTGTGGAGACCTCTTCCTAATAGACGCGTTTTAAAACCGTGAGGTTGACGGCGATACGTAATAGGTCAAAGCGAACGATATCTGTTAGTGGTGGACTTGGGCTATTTACAAATGGTATCAACCCAGATACCGTACAGTGTGCCAGTGAATATTGGACCCCAAAAAAGGGTGGATTGTGAAATCCCACATCGATTAGAGAGGGAACAAACCATTTCTTATAAGTGTGTGGAAATCTCTTCCTAGTATACACGTTTTAAAACCGTGAGGCTGATGACAATACGTAACAGCCCAAAGCGGACAATATCTACTAGCGGTGGACTTGGACTGTTACAAATGGTATGAAAGCCAGACATCGGGCAATGTGCCAGCGAGGACGCTAAGCCCCTAAAAAAGTGGATTGTTTGATCTTGCATCAGTTAGAGAGAGGAACGAAGCATTCCTTATAAGAGTGAAAACCTCTTTCTAATAGACACATTTCAAAATCATGAGGCTGATAGCGATCCATAACGTGCCAAAGCGAACATCATCTGCTAGTAATAGACTTCAGCCAAAGTATAGAACTAAACGTTGAAGACACTGAATTTTCTATGTATCACAGGGATTGTCAATGGGATATTTGACGACAACCGATACAGATCAGACCCCAAAATGACTCTACTTGAATCCGTGAATGTTCTTGGTCTTGGATCTGGACCTGATATGGAAAAAAAGTTAGAATATGCAGAATATGTCAGTTCTGGGATTGTTTTTGTAAAAGAACTTGTAAATTCACCTGCAAATGTACTTACCCCAGGTTCGCTCCTTTCTTATGCTTTAATATCTAACATTTACTTTCTTGCTATTGGACAATGGTAACATGTCATAGCATTTATTTTATGATTATAAAGCATACATGGTACTGACCTTGCTAAATTGCATCCACACATTAGGGGAATTGGCAGAAGAGGTTTCAAAGATTGCCGAGAAGTACAACGATGTTCTTTCAGCAAAAATTTTCAAAGAAGACAGAATGATAGAATTGAAGATGGGTTCCTACCTTGGTGTCACTGCAGCAGCCACTGCAAATCCTGCTCATTTTATCCACCTGTGTTACAAACCTCCCTGTGGACCTGTATTAACCAAATTGGGTTTAGTTGGTAAAGGAATTACCTTTGACAGGTGATCCATTCATGAACTACCCTGATACGTTTCTTTAGCAAATTCTCAACAAATGTTCGAGTAACTCTCTGACTTCTTCTTTCAATTAGTGGTGGCTACAACCTTAAAACAGGACCCAACAGTAGCATTGAAACAATGAAGAATGATATGGGAGGGGCTGCAGCAATTTTTGGAGCAGCAAAAGCCATTGCTCAACTTAAACCTCCTGGGGTAGAGGTAAAGGCATTAGATCTGTCACTCCTTTCCATGTCATTAAGCTCTTAATTGTCCAATAGATCTAATATTTGTTGTTCCTCCTGGGCTTGTTTTCTGGTTCCCGAACAGATTCATTTTGTTGTTCCTGCCTGTGAAAACATGATAAGTGCAACTGGCATGAGACCAAGTGATATCGTCACAGCTTCAAATGGAAAGACAATTGAGGTACACATTCTTGGGTTCATTGACCCACAAAAAAGGATCTTTGGGCGATCATCATTCATTGATTGTATCTGTTCTGTATTTTCAGGTTAACAACACAGATGCTGAAGGAAGACTTTGCCTTGCTGATGCTTTGTTCTACACTTGTAACCTGGGTGTTGAAAAGGTAAATATACAATAAGATAGTATTGGAAATTTTATAATGTTCATTGATCGTTAACCTTGTGAATTCATTATGTGAGATCACAAGGAACCAGCGATAACATTGTGCCTAAAGGAGGGGATTGTGAGATCCCTCGTCGGTTGGAGAGGGGAAAAAACATTCGTCAGTTGGAGAGGGAAACAAAACATTTTTTATAAGGGTGTGAAAACCTCTCCCTAAGACGCGTTTTGAAAACTTAAAGGAGAAGCCCGGAAGGAAAAGTCCAAAAGGACAATATCTGCTAGCGATCACATTGGGCCCTAAAGGAGGGGATTGTGAGATCCCTCTCGGTTGGAGAGAGGAACAAAACATTCTTTATAAGGGACGCGCTTTAAAAACTTTAAGGAGAAACCCGGAAGAGAAAGTCCAAAGAAGACAATATCTGCTAGCGGTGGGCTTGGGCTGTTACAGATTAGATATCTAATGCAACATCAAAATGCTTTGCAGATTATAGACCTGGCTACTCTAACCGGTGCTTGTATAATAGCTCTTGGGCCTTCAGTTGCAGGTATGAGTAATCTTCAAAACATCTTATTCTTCATGCTTCATTTGAAGGTAAGAACATGTGATTGTGTTTCATGTGTGTGTTTCCAGGTGCCTTTACACAAAATGAAGATCTAGCAAAAGAGGTAATTGATGCTGCAGAGAGGAGTGGCGAGAAGATATGGAGGCTGCCAATGGAGGAAAGTTATTGGGAGTCAATGAAATCAGGCGTGGCTGATATGATCAACACTGGTCCTGGTCAAGGCGGTGCTATCACAGGCGCTCTGTTTCTGAAGCAGGTATTTGTCACTCATGTTCTTACCAACCAAATGATATCTTAAAGGGCTCTTAGATAGACATATAGATACCCACTAACTTGGAAGTTGGTTTGTGTAGTTTGTTGCTGACAATGTCCAATGGATGCACCTGGACATTGCTGGTCCCGTTTGGAATGCCAGGAAGAGAATTGCAACTGGATTCGGTGTGTCCACACTTGTGGAGTGGGTTCTAAAGAATGCTTCTTAAGAGGTTCAGGCATGGCAAGGACCTCAACAATAAATCAACAACTCTAAGGTGGATGCTAAGAGTTTTCAAGGGTCGCAGCATTGAGAAATCAATCTAAATAAAAGTTATGCTAAGTATTAGTAATATCAATAAAGACTCTTGTTAAGGATTCTTGGCAATTCTTAGTGTTTTAGACTTTTCTATCATGCGTTTCCTTGGTGTATGTATACACCTTCCCCTAAATCTATTTCCTCATTTGCTATCACAATATGCTTCACTGAGAACAACTGAAAGAATACATGATGGTAATATAAAATAAAAATAAGAAGCAAGAAAAGCTAGCCAACAAAACACAAAATTACAGATTAGACTCCAACTCAAAAGAATGAGAGATGGACGACGATGAGTAATATTTTGAATGAGAGATGGACGATGATGAGTAATATAACAATCCAAGTCTACCAGTAGAAGATATTGTCTTCTTTGAACTTTCCCTTTCCAACCGATGTGAGATCTCACAATCCACCCCCTTGGGGACCCACCTAGCACCCTCACTGACATACCTGCCGATACTCTAATACCATTAGTAACCGTCTAAGTCCACCCTTAGCAAATACTATTCTTCTCTTTAGACTTTTTCTTTCGAACCCATGTGATATCTCATTCCAAATAACAAAATCTTATAAAAGATCCAGGAAATGAAGATCACGATGATAAATGTCACCTTTAGGGAAAGGAATGAATGAAGATCACCTTTAGTCTACAAGCAACAAAACAAGGGGAACAGGTGATAAATGAAGAATAGGGTGCACGAAGAACCTGTCGGTGGAAGACTTTCCAATGGAAAAAATGTTAGGAATCACGACTCTCCACAATAGTATGATATTGTCCACTTTGAGCATAAACTCTCATGGCTTTGCTTTGGGCTTCCCCAAAAGGTCTCATACCAATGGAGATAGTATTTCTCACTTATAAACCCCATGATCATTCCCTAAATTAGCCAAGGTGAGACTCACTCCCAATAATCCTCAACAATGCTCCCCTCGAACAAAGTACACTATAAGCCTCCCCTGAGGCTTATGAAGCTCTCGAATAGTCTCCCCTTAATCAAGGCTTGACTCCTTTATCTGGAGCCCTCGAACAAAGTACACCCCCTTTGTTCGACACTTTAGTCACTTTTGACTATACTTTCGAGGCTCACAATTCTTTGTTCGATATTTGAGGATTCTATTAACATGACTAAGTTTAGGGCATGGCTCTGATACCATGTTAGTAATCAGGACTCTCCACAATGGTATGATATTGTCCACTTTAAGCATAAGCTCTCGTGGCTTTGTTTTGGAATTCGCCAAACGGCCTCGTACCAATGGAGATAGTATTACTCACTTAATGGAGATAGTATTACTCACTTAATGGAGATAGTATTACTCACTTATAAACTCATGATCTTCCACTGAATTAACCAACGTGGGACTTACTCCCAATAATCCTCAACAAAAAATTGATGAGATCTTCCTAATAAGTTCATTTTCTCTGTTTCTTCTCTTACCCTTCTTCTCCCTCCTCTGTCTCTCAAGATCACTCTTGCCGGCATTGTCATTTGTATTAACTACTCGTTTGACAAAGTAATGACGAACTTAAATGAGCACAAGTCATATCTGATTCCTTCGATTGACTTAATGGTTCCGAAAAAAAGACAAATATAGGGAACTCCTTCCATTAGGGAACTGCAGTGTTTGGCTGGAAAAGACAGAGTAAGCAACATTGACAACTCACCTTTATATTTGGACATACTTAATCAAATAGTAATTTGATGAGACAAAATTGCTATTGCAGGTAACTGAAAGTGTTTGTTCATTGACGAGACACCTACCTCATAGATTTTATAACCCCAGATCACTAGTATCATTTCAAGTACCTACCTCCCCATGGCTCCTCCGTGTTGAAATATCAAACTCAAACATAACGTATGATGTAAAAACAGAGATTTGAGGGTTTTCCAAACTTACTAACGGCTCCCTTAGCAAGCTTCACCACTCCCGTGCGTGGTGTTGGTCACTGACTCACTCTCCCAGTCCCTGAGCGATCTCGCCATGGATCAAGAATTTACAGATCCCAGACCCGATTGACGACAATGAAGTTCGGAGAAAGGTTGAAGAATTTACCAGATTACGGTATCCGAGACAAGATTCACGACAATGGAAGAGTTGATGATTGGTTGTTTGTCAAAGGATTGTGGTTTTTGAATACAAGGGGCATGAGGTCTTATTTATAGATTTTTTTTAGTCCCTCCTCCATTACTTTCCGATGTGGGATTTAGGATTCTAACTTTTATTTTTATTTTCTTTTTCCATCCATTTTCCTCTAACTTTCTTCAACAATCAAATTTCCACGATTGGTATATTTTGTTAGACGAACACGATTCTCCACAATTGTATGATATTGTCCACTTGGAGTATAAGCTCTCATGGCTTTGCTTTGAGCTTCCTCAAAAGATCTCATTCCAATGGAAACAGTATTCTTTGATTATAAACTCATGATCATTCCCCAAATCATTCCCTAAATTAGCCGATGGGAGACTTTCATCATCCAACACCTCCCCCCGAACAAAGTACGTCTCCCCTTAATTGAGGCTCGACTCTTTGTCTTAGTCATTTTTTACTATGCCTTCGAGGAGGCTAGACTCATTTTCTTTTGGAGTCCTTTGTTCGACATTTGAGGATTTACCAATCTATTGGCACGACTAAGTTTAGGGCATAACTATGATACTATGTTAGACGAACACGACTCTCCATATGATATTGTCGACTTTAAGCATAAACTCTCATGGCTTTGCTTTGAGCTTCTCCAAAAGGCCTCATTTCAATAAAGATAGTATTCCTTGATTATAGACCCTTGATCATTCCCTAAATCATTCCCCTAAATTAGCCGTTGTGAGACTTTCATCATCCAACACTTCCCCTCGAACAAAGTACGCCTCTCCTTAATGGAGGTTCGACTCTTTGTCTTAGTCATTTTTTACTATGCCTTCGAGGAGGCTAGACTCCTTTTCTTTGGAAGTCCTTTGTTCAACATTTGAGGATTTACCAATCTATTGGGACGACTAAGTTTAGGGCATGACTCTGATACCATGTTAGACGAACACGACTCTCCATATGATATTGTCCAATTTGAGCATAAGCTCTCATAGCTTTACTTTGGGCTTCTACAAAATGTCTCAATCCAATGGAGATAGTGTTTATTGATTATAAACTCATGATCATTCCCTAAATTAGCTGACGTGGGACTTTTATCACCCAACATATTTAATCGTTAGGGTTTGTTCTACTATTTTTTTTATCGACATTCCCAAATTTCTATATTTTAAAATTAAATATAATTAGATAAAAATTATATTAATTTTAGAAAATAAAAAAGATTTCAGGAGGAAGAGAGACCTCAGCCCATCTCTTAGGTTGCAGACCCAACCCATCATAGAACGTAGAATTCTATCTCTTTAATCTTTTAGCAAATCAATGCTTTCTTTTTGCTGACGATTTACTACAAATAAGTAAAATGGCCGCCATTGTTGGAGCTTTGGGAACTACCTTTGCTTCTTCTTCTTCCTCTTATTCTTTTCGTTCTTCTTCTTCTGTTCTCCGGAAACTAACCCATTTTTATCACCCTTCTTACTCTGCTTCTCTTCGGGGTTCTTTTGCTTTTTTTCGCTTCTGTTCTCGTGGAGGGAAGTGCATGGCTCACTCGCTGGCCCGGGCCAATCTCGGCCTTACAAATCCTGCTCCTAATGAAGCCCCCCAGGTGATTGGGACATTGAAATGTTACTACTCACTGATTGTTCGTTCTTGATTGTCTTGTTTTTCGACTTGTGGTGGGTTTTGTTTGATTGGGTTTTCTTGGATTGAAATTTAGGAATTGCGTGGTTGGTTTCTCTTAATGGGTTTTTGAGGTTGAATCGATTGGGCTTGTGTTTATGTTTTTTGAAATGTGGGTTACAAGGATCTATTCTACATGTTGGATTTGCTTCGGTCTCTTTGTTTGTTCATTTGCGTTACGGATTCGTTTTGTTTTTAGTTCGTTTGATCGGTATTCATTGTTGGAACTGATATCGATTTTCTAACAGAACCATCGGGTGTTGTATTTTTTTGAATTCTGTTTCTTTAGAGGTTTTGGGGTGTTCATGTTTGTCGTGAAGTATTAATTGTATGTTACCTGTTTGTGAAAATGTCTCAAAGATATCTTTTGGGGCAAAAGACATTGATGTCTTGGAATGGGAAGGAGATTTGCTTGCAGTTGGTGTGACAGAGAAAGATGTGGACAAGGATGAAAATTCCAAGTTTAAGAATCCGATTTTGAACAAGCTAGATTCGCGCTTGGGCGGATTGTTGGCTGAAGTATCTGCTGAGGAAGACTTCACCGGAAAGGTTGGCCAATCAACGGTTATTAGATATCCTGGTCTTGGCACTAAGAGGGTTAGTTTGATTGGCCTTGGACAGTCAGCTTCAAATGTAGCAGCCTTTCGAGGTCTAGGTGAGGCCGTTGCATCAGCAGCGAAGGCATCTCAAGCAAGTGAAGTTGCTATATCCCTTGCCTCTTCCCAGGAACACTCTTCTGAATCCAAGCCCAACATTGCCTCAGCCATTGCATCTGGTACTTGTCCCATCTTCTGGATAGAGCAGCTTGTTGTTGTATTTGATACTGAATTCTCTCTTTTGCTTGAATGGATTACAGGAACTATACTTGGGATATTTGAAGACAATAGATACAAATCAGAGTCCAAAAAGTCCGCTCTTAAATCTGTGGAAATTATTGGTCTTGGATCTGGAGCTGAAGTAGATAAAAAGATTAAATATGCACAAGATCTCAGTTCTGGGATACTTCTAGGAAGAGAACTTGTCAATTCACCAGCAAATGTACTCACCCCAGGTTCGCTCGATTTTACGTTTTAACTATTAAAATCCATTCCTTACTCTCTTCCTAGTCGATTATATGCCTCTGCGTGTTTCAAATTTCCAGTGGCACGGAAGGCCAGTTACATTTTTTAGTCTGTGTACCCTAAAGAAAATATTTGAGTTTCAAATTGATGTAATGTGTCATAGCGTTTATTTTATGATCGATGCATGCGCAGTATTAACCTTGTTACATCCACAAATTAGGGGCACTGGCAGCAGAGGCTACAAAGATTGCATCAACTTACAGCGATGTTCTTTCTGCAACCATTTTAAATGAAGTGCAATGCAAAGAATTGAAGATGGGCTCCTACCTTGGTGTTGCTGCAGCCTCCACAAATCCTCCCCATTTTATCCACTTGTGTTACAAACCTCCCAGTGGACCGGTATCGGTCAAATTGGGTTTGGTTGGTAAAGGATTAACCTTCGACAGGTGATTATATGTCGACAAAAATTGGAACTTTCTTTAGAAAATGCTCAATGAAATTAGAAATGGATGTATTTATTACTCTGATAGAATCAACTTAAATTCATATAAGGTTTTATTTATGTCCTTAAGTCAACATATGGTTGGTTAACACTCCGTCTTTTCTTTCCATCAGTGGTGGCTATAACATTAAAACTGGACCTGGGTGTTCAATTGATATAATGAAAATTGACATGGGAGGTTCAGCAGCAGTTCTTGGTGCAGCAAAAGCCATTGGCCAAATCAAGCCTCTTGGAGTGGAGGTAAAACATTTGAGCTGTTCACCACTTTAATATCGTTAGGATCTTAAACGTACTTATAAGTTTTACGAGCTTGTATTCCTTTTTTCTTGTACTCAAACAGGTTCATTTTGTCATCGCTGCCTGTGAGAACATGATAAGTGGAACTGGCATGAGACCTGGAGATATTATCACTGCTTCAAATGGAAAGACGATAGAGGTATATCTTCTTTGGTCGATTGAACCATAGAAAGTATCTTCGAGCTAAAATCATTGTGATCGTTTATGTTTGTGTTCAGTTCGGACCCAAATTGTTTGTCATTTAGATGACACAGACTGTGTGGCTGAGCCGAATTTCGCTGTTATATTGATTCGGAGTGGATGGATAAGAAACAGTCCTTCAGATTTGATTGTAACAGTATGGAAAGTTCTTACCGAAACCACAATATTCTGCCTACCTTCTAAAAATGGAACTCACTGATAAAAATAATTATAACTGTAACAATAAGAGTTATACTAATACTACCCACGATAAGCACATACTCGGCCGTGATGACATGAGATGTAAAATCGAGCATTTAATGGCAGTTCGATGTAGCTGAAAAAGACTGGAATTGGACCTGCATGCTTTTGAATATTGATGATCCTTATACTTTTTCTGGATACCTGCTTTCTGATGATCTATTCTCCCCCTTATTACAAATCATAGTATACACCATCCTTTTATTTACCTTAATTTTGGCCAGTTTTCAGGTTAATAACACTGATGCTGAAGGCAGGCTTACGCTCGCTGATGCTTTGGATTATACTTGTAAACAGGGCGTTGACAAGGTATATATATTCATAAATTAATATTAGATGATTGATTAATTTGGATTGAACGTCGATATTGCGGATTTATTCAATATCTAATTAAAAAAGTAGATCTATTGAACCTCGGATACCTGTAGTTCTAAAAATAGTTAATAATGAATCCGCCCTTTTCCATGTAGTCTATCGTATTTTAATTTAATATCAATGAGTGTCGAGACCAGCTCTTGCACACCTCGACTAATCTCATGGGACAATTCACAGGCCTGTCTGGCCTTACGTCATTTACATGTTTAGAACCTATCGGATATTAAATCCTAAGTTGGTAGCCATGATGCTTGAACTCGTTCCTTCTAATCCTAACATATAATATCTAGCTTTAGCAAGTTAAAACACGTGCATGATCATTTATAAGTTGCCTAATAGTGTGTAAGTTGGATAAATTTGTGTTCATTTTTATGGCATTACACAGTAACCAGATATGTCATAACTAATAGATCTGGATATTGTTCTTTTCTTATGCAACACTAAATTTCTTTGCAGGTAATTGACTTGGCTACTCTAACTGGTGCTTGCATAGTTGCTCTCGGGCCTTCAATTGCAGGTATGGTAACCGACTGAGCATCATTTGCTTTATAGTCGATCTGTAATGAAGAATATGACAATAGGTTTTCTTGTGAGTTGTTAAAAACTCTGGATCATCAAAGACAAAGTAGAAAGTAGAAAGTAGAAAATACTGTAATGAAAGGAAGATAGGAGTTTGTCGCTAGGTAGTTGACCAAATAGGATCGTCCAGTTCCTACCGACAAAAGTTCTAGAAAAGAGATTACCTCTAACCAACCAAGAGTTCTAGAAATGTTGAATGGTTGGAGACACTTTCGATATCGATCCTTTTCGTTTTCCTTTCTCTCTCAAACACCTGGCTTTATAATTGGAGACTACAAAAGTAAATGAAATTGATAGTTTCAAAATTCTTCAGAAAATAAAGAGTCAAATTGTCAACCGAAGCATTACGTGCGCTCCCCTTGGGTTGAAACAAGAATTTACTTCAGTTATATAAGGATCAACAGGATTGTATAATATCATACATGAGTATTTCTCTGGTAAAAGTATTAATATCGGTTTGATTTCGGATACAATATCGCCACCATAGATAAAATTTTACTCACTTCTTCAGAAGGTTGGTTGTTGTTTAGTCAATGATGCAAATAAACATGTGGTTCGCCTGAAATAAAGTGTATATCTGTCGTATCGAATTCCGTTTTGTTTTCCAGGTGTCTTTACACCTAGTGATGACTTGGCAAAAGAGGTATTGGCTGCTTCAGAAACCAGTGGTGAGAAACTTTGGAGGATGCCATTGGAGGATAGTTATTGGGAATCGATGAAGTCGAGTGTGGCTGATATGGTCAACACCGGTGGTCGTCCGGGTGGTGCCATTACAGCTGCTCTGTTTCTGAAACAGGTGGATATCATCTTCTTCTTGAACTTCCTGAAAAGGAGTAGTTTGATCATCTCTTTGTGCTTTCATTCAGCATTGATTGACATGACTAGCTCTAGAAATCTACCATGGCTCTGAAGATGAGATTATCCTCTAAATTAGTTCTACGCTTTAGAAGACTCATATTTGAATTCATGTTTCTGTAGTTTGTTGATGAGAAGGTCCAATGGATGCACATTGACATGGCAGGCCCCGTCTTCAGCGACAAAAAGCGCACTGCAACGGGGTTCGGCGTCGCCACACTAGTTGAGTGGATTCAGAAGAATGCCTCTTAAGCAGTTGACGATCGAAGGGTAGATGACGAGAGACATCAGATCAATGGCTCTTCTGTGGATGCTAGGAGCTTTCATGGTGCTGGTTGTTAGCACTGTGAGATCAATCTGAATAAAAGCTGCGAGCAGCAGCGTCTGTGGTTTTATAAATGCTCTTACTTCGTTTTTTTAGCAATTAAATTATGAGAAATGGGGCTTAGAGAAGTTATAGACATTGAACGACACGATGACTGAAGGGTGAATTCACTTGATATATTTTCTAGTAGAAGCTCGATAGAACGTGTTTTTATGGTGCATAGAGAGACATTGTTCGTTATAGAGAAAAAAATTGTTAATCGTTTGGCAATGACACAAAAGTTCTATTGGAAAACAAGACAACGGAAAATTTTGGGATAAAATGTTACAACCATGTTAAGAAGAGAGTAGTTTGCTATTTTCATGTGCCGACAAGACGAAAGTGGGTTGAGACAAGGCAAATGTATGATGCAACCAAGGAGGACAGTGCATCGTCTAACTCACTAATAAAGATGTACATTGAACATAGGTTTGACGAGGGTCGACTATGTCACCTAGCCTTAACTTTGAAAGTTGGGGTTCGAGTTTGGGCATGCGGCTTTGGAGTTACATCTGTCTGTATGAAATATGAATGCTCGTAAAATTTAGTGTCAGTCAACCACCGAACAAACACCCGGATCAAATTCGTCTGCCTGTTAGCTTCCAACCCGTATGTAGAAAGCCTGAGAAATATAAGCACAAAATACATATTGAGGATTGATTTCAGTAACCTTTTTTACCAGTTACAAGCTACAATCACATCTACAATACATTAAGTTCAGCCCATCTAATCAGTTTCAAAATAAAAACTAGGAGGCACATAATAATGCATTCAGTTTTTGTCACATTACACAACAAATCAATCTGCATCATCAGCGCTAAAATCTGGCTCTGGAGGCTTCTGCAATTTTATCAATTCCTGAGCGCTTTTCGCGTTCCGATATCGCTGAACGCCACGGAGAGCATTGGCAGCAAATTTGGAAGCTAAGAACGTTGCACGAATACTATAAGATCCTCCGCTCGTAGTAGTTTGAGCTCCTTCAGATTCTTCTGCTGCAACTTCTTCCTTTTGACGAAGTTCTAAAGACTTTCTCTTGGAATACCGACGCCACGCTGCTTGGATGAAGCAAGCTGCCCAGGTCCTCCATTGCTGCGAGTAAAATCGGAAGGTATGTTGTACCTGTCTACTGTGAAGGCGCCTGAACTGACTGGCCACGAATTTCAACTCTTCAGCAACAAGGGCGAAAGCCTCAACCTCTGTAATAGCCTTTACTGTCCTTGTAGAAGTAGGAAGATTCGAACCAGATTTCGGGTCTAGAGCCCAGGTCAAAAGCTCCTCACCACAAAAATCACCTTCTTTCAAAAAGGTACGGTTGAAAAATCCACTCCGCCCGCCATCCGTGGTCACACTCTCGAGCCGACCACGTATAATGAAAAGCATCTCATCAACTGGATCACCTTCACGGACTATGTAAGTGTACTCCGTAAACAAACATGGTTTCAGCCGCTCACAAATAGCATCAAGCAGCCTTTCGTCCATGTTTTCAAACAGAGGAACCTAAAAATCATCAAGGAATATGAAAATATTAACAGAGTACAAAGGGCAAAACAATCCTAGGATGAAAATTACAAACTGAAGCCTGCAAATTCAACGGTTATCATGAACTTATATACATATGGACGTTTTTAAAGAAATGTAGTACCACGCTTTGAATTTGCACTATTGTAGTAGATATCGTTAGAATATTCATGTTTAGTGTAAAAAGTTTACTACCGACTTAATAGTAATAATAAGAATTGTCGGGAGAGAGTTCCACGTTGGCTAATTTAAGGAATAATCATGGGTTTATAAGTAAGAAATACATCTCCATTGGTATGAAGTCTTTTAGAGAAGTCCAAAGCAACGCCATGAGAGCTTATGCTCAAAGTCGACAATATCATACCATTGTGGAGATCTGTGACTCCTAACATGGTATTAGAACCAAATTTAGTCATGTCAATAGAATCTTCAAGTGTTGAATAAAGAAATTGCTAGCCTCGAAGGTGTAGTCAAAAGTGACTCATGTGTCGAACAAAAGATGTACTTTGTTTGAGGACTCTAGAGAAAGGAGTCGAGCCTCGATTAAGGGAAGGTTGTTCAAGGCTACATACACTTTAGGGGAGGCTCTATGGTGTACTTCGTTCGAGGGGAGGATTGTTGAGGATTGTTGGGAAGGAGTCCCACATTGAATAATTTAGGGAATGATCGTAGGTTTATAAGCAAGGAATACTTCTCTATTAGTATGAGGCCTTTTGGGGAAGTCCAAAGCAAAGTCACGCGAGCTTGTGCTCAAAGTGGACAATATCATACCATTATGGAGATCCGTGATTCCTATCACAATACACATGAAACTTTTCTAAAGAAATTTAGTTCCACCCTTGGAGGTTGTGATAAATATTTGTACATAATGAAAGAATTTACTCCTGCCTAAATAATAATAATATGAACAAACCAACCAAACAAAGAAAAAGAGTCAAAGCAATAACCTTACCCTTCTTACTAAAGCCAGACAAAGATGCCGCTTAATATCTCTCCTAAGATCCTTGGGTAAAGTTTGAACCAAACTCTGTTCATCCACCCCACGGGTCTCCAACCACTTGTACTGATCGTAACGCCTGACTCTCTCCCGAAGCTCCTGTGGCAGCAAGCGGTGGTGCATCCACTGCTCCGAATCACGCTTTTTCACCCTCATCTCCTCAAGTCTTATGGTTAGAGATTGAAGATAAGTCTGTCATAATAACATTACCATCAGTTTCGGAATGTCAACATGGTTTTCTCTTTTCCACTCTTGAACATAATATTGTAGTTCAAATGTCTAGGTTAACAAAAAAAGATCAGCAATGGTCTTAAATTAAAAATGAGATAATAAAAAAAAATTAAAAAAAAAAACAGACAAGGAGCTCAGTCAGTAGAAAAGACACAAACTTCACACACCAAGCCAAATTGTAAAAAAAAATCCTACAGCCATTTCAACCAAACCACCCAAAAAGTTAGCACAAGTTGCATCAGTTCACAAAATACTAAAGAGGCCATAATTGCATTAGTTCAGAAAATATAAACAGTAGCCACAATTGCATTAGCTTACAAAATAAAGTTTGCCACTAAGACCAATTAAATGAACTGCGAAAATGAATGGATCTACAACTATTTAGATTATAGATTGAAGTGGTAGCCGTGGAGGGAAAGTTTAATGCGGTTTCAGTAACGATGACAAGTATTCAAAATGTTCAAAAATCCCAACTCAAAATTACCAGTGCCTTGCAAACAACATCAAATTGATAGTATGAAGCAGTATCCTTGGCAGCAAATTACTCCAGAACTAGTAAATTGAAAATTCAAATTCAATGAAATGAGAAAACATAATCAAATGTTTATATAAGAGGGAGGGTGTAACAGTCCAAGCCCACTACTAACAAATATTGTCTGCTATGGCTCGTTACTTATTGTCGTCAACCTCACGGTTTTTAAAACGCGTCTCTTAGGGAGAGATTTTCACACCCTTATAAGTAATGCTTAGTTCCTCTCTCCAACCGATGTGGGATCTCACGGGGGGAACCCAAGCTAGTACGAGGGGTAGGCAGCGGGAAAATGATCCCTGGGGTACAGTGGTTGTCCATGTTGGGTCAAATAACTATAGACCGGAACAAACTCTCATTGGAATCCCGTTTAGGAGACTGGAAGGTATCGTTGAAGGGGAAGGGATGCCATTCTACAAAGACTCCCAAGTGTCTTTGAAGGCACTGTTGAAATTGATACGTGTTAAAGATCACGTGTTTGTTTAGATTGCTGTCAATTAGTATTTGATTAAATCTCCTTAAAGTTAGGAGTTGATTTAGTTTTGATTTGATTTAGTTTTGATTTAGTTTTTTATTTGATTTAGTTTTTGATTTGTTTATTGGTTTGTTACCTTGCTCTTCATAATATAATCTTCTCATCAACCATTCAATCCCTCATTCTTTTCACTAACAAATTGGTATCAGAGTCATGCCCTAAAATTTAGTCGTGCCAATAGATTGATAAATCCTCAAATGTCGAACAAAGGACTCTAAAAGAAAAGAAGTCAAGCCTCCTCGAAGGGATAGTAAAAAATGACTAAGACTCCAAAGGAGTTGAGCCTCGATTAAGGGGAGGTGTACTTTGTTAGAGGGGGGTGTTGGATGATGAAAATCCCACATCGGCTAATTTAGGGAATGATCATGAGTTTATAATCAAAGAATACTCTCCATTGATTTGAGGCCTTTTGGGGAAGCCCAAAGCAAATCCATGAGAGCTTATGCTCAAAGTTGACAATATCATACCATTGTGGAGAGTTGTATTCATCTAACATGGTATCAGAGCTCAATTCAACTCATTTCCCCTGCCTCATTCGTCACTGAAATAGCCACTCCTAATCAACAATTGCAGCTTGCCCCGAAGGCCTCGTCCGATGCTTTGAGAACTTCGCCAAGTCCCAGCCTTGGATCAAAATGCCGAAGCACGACAGTGCGTCGGAAATACAGAATACCAAAAACAAGAAAATCAAATTGTCCTTTTCGCTCGCTCCAATGGACGCAGGGAGGGGAACCAAAGCTCGCCATCTTCACAATCAGTAAGAAAACGTATGCATTGTGAGATAACCAAGACACCACAATGGAGAGCAGGACCAATGGGACCAAAAAACTCTTTGTAACTCTTGCGGTTTTTCAGTATAAGTCCGGTAGACTCTTCCCCGAATATCGACCAGCAGCAAGTCCAACTATCATCCCATCCCTTTCTAGAAACCTCAAATTTCAACAAAAACAGCAAACACGGTTGTGTGCTTACATTCCACAGGTCAAGCGTGATAAGCTTGACAAAAAGGCAGAAGCTGGCATCTTTGTTAGTTATAGCACTATATCCAAAGCTTACAGAGTTTTTCAACCACACCCTAGTCGTGTTATTGTGAGCCAAAATGTTCATTTTGCTGGAAATGAGCAATGGAATTGGGAAGAACTGACGAAGGTGAATCAGATTTCTAATGCACCAAACAATTTAATCTTTGGTAGCATGTTAGAAGAGTCTGAAGATGAACGACAAGAAGAGTCTGAAGATGAACGACAAGAAGAGTCTGAAGATGAACAACAAGAAGAGTTTGGTTGATGATGCACCTATCAGAGGAGAAGATTTCGGTGATTGAGAAAAACAAAACCTAGGAGTTGGTTGATCGACCTCTAAACAGAAAGATAATTGAAGATGGGTGTTCAGAAAAAAAACTTGGAGTTCACATCTAAACGAGGAGTGTTAAAGATCACGTGTTTGTTTAGATTGCTGTCAGTTAATATTTGATTAAATCTTAGTTTACTGGTTTGTTACCAGATTTTCTGCATATCTTTAGATAGATTTTCTAAATATCATTTTGTATTCTCTGTATATATATATAGTCTTCTTGCTCTTCATAATATAATCTTCTCATCAACCATTCAATCACTCACTCTTTTCACTAACAATATGGAAGGAAAAACATGGGATTTTGCTGGATTAGGGGCGTGTTTTTTTTAATAAGAACACTAGACTTTCCTTGAGAAAAAATGTAACAATACACGGCATACAAAAACGAAAAGCCCACCAAAAGGAGCCAGCTATATGAAAAATCTCCAATCAAGTAAAACGTGACCCAAAAAACTATGGTGTTACCTGCATGTTGCCAATAAGAAGAGCAAAGAGGATGAGACCAAGTACAGCTAATGCAATAGAAAAGATCACTTCACCCGGGTACGTGCTTGTTTGAAGCCCCTGCCCAAGCGTACTGCCGAGAATTGAAATAAAAATAAAATAAATAAAAGCACTACATTCAAAAACTTGGGCACATATGCTTCTGCACTTTCAAGTATAATCATCATTTTCATGCAATTTATTGGGTAAAAGATCATGTACGAGAATTTTCAACCTTGGTCCAATCAATAAGGCGAAAAAAGATAACCAAAGGTATAGTTACCAATCGTATCAACTTTGATGTTCATTTTCTTGCAGATTGACACTACAATAGATTTGAAAACGGAACGTCTCACAAACCTTGGTACATGATGCACAAATTTTTTCTACATGAACATGGGTGCATAATGCATAGATATGACCAAGGATGATGCACGAGGTACATGCATATAAAGTACAAATCTCCCTGGGAAAGATTTCTGTGTGAACGACAGCCTTTTAATATCCATGGCAGACACAACAATCCACTGGCTTATTTACATAGGGTAATACATACCTTAAGTTTTGTAGCCCCCACCACAGACAGTAACAATATTTAACGATAAAACTCTTAGATGCGGCAATACCAGAGGACAGAGCCTGTTTAAAGATTCCAAAATCAAACAGATCATTATCATCAGCAGGTTTGCAACTTGACTTAATGCCATCCACACCTGTCTGGTTCCAAGTTGCATAACCTTCCATGCCTTGGTTACCACAATATAAGAAATCTTTCCTGCAAATCGGGGCCTTACAATACTTCTGCCAACATGTATCATTGCGTTCCACAGCTAACAAGTACCATAATGCTCCAACTATCTGCAATGTTTAAGTCAAGTAAAAACAAACTCAATTTGGTTGATAACTGATTTATGTTCTTATTGCTTGAAATCTCAGCCAATTTGGAAATAAACACATACGGTTTAAAAAACATTAACTGTTAGGCTTCTTTTTATTTTTTATTTTTTTAAAGGGAAACCGAGCTTTCATAGAAAACGGTGAATAAGTACACAAGGGCACACACACAAAAAAAAAACTAGTCCCACAAAAAGGAGTTCCAATGAATTAATCAAAGCAATAAAACCAATAAGCCAAAAAGTTATCCAGCCCACACCAAAATGTCCATATCCATCCAAAACAAATCCAACATGTACAAAAACAAGTGCTCACGTTTATAGTGTCATCCAGACAAGGGTTTTCAAACGTAGCCACAAATCTTAAAAAATGGGGGAAAAATCAACAAAGAGGGGTTTATCAATTTAATGACTAACCAAGTTTAAGACTTAATTTGATGAACTTAAAACCTTCAGGTCAAATTCCACCTTACGAGCAAAGCACAGATAGTACGAAACCAAAATTCTCTTAAATTATTGATTCTTAACAGGAAAGTCAAAATTGAGCTGCTTATGTCCTGCTACCAATCATTAACAAACTCCATAAAAGAAAAAATAATAAATAAATAAATAATCAATATAACCTGGAACAATTATTTAGAAATAAAATTAAATGCAAAATTCTTAACAAACTGTGCACCAACTGCAGAGGGAAAAGGAGGGACTTACATGACTTGCAAGCATATATAATAGCAAATAATATGCAGCACCTGCCCAAGCAGTTTCAGCAAATACACCTGTTGTCCTTTTCAATTCCGAAGTCAATGGTACCGCTCTAAGAAATCTTGGGATATACTGTAGGAATACAATTAAAAGAAGGGCTTGTTTTGTCACATATACATCGGAACCTTTTGACCTCTGAAGAAATCTCCAAACCACAATCTGCATATAAATAAATGGCAGATCAATTCTCAATATCCAGAATCTTACTAGCAAAACTCACGAGAATTACTGGAAGTGTGAAAATTGGACTGTGAATATAAGATTGTGAATTCTCAATAAATGGCAGATTAGATCCCATTAGGCTCCTTTCAGGCTACTATTTTTGTTGGGCCCTTTATTTGCTAGCCCTTGTTTGACCCTGTGGTATTCCTTCATTTTTTTCCCTCAATGAAATCATGATTTATCAATTAAAAAGATATGTTTCAAAATAAGAATTTCTCCAAACAATATTTACAGCAATGCGTATTAAACTACTAATAAATAGATAATCAAAACCGTGAGGTTGGCATAAACCTAAATACCCTCCTCCCATGCGGATAATCAACGCAAAGTGGTCAATTTGCTTCTGATCATTAGAGCCTTTCCGCTATCTTTGAGCTCAAGATCAATATAACTAAATCAACTATGGCTAGCGTAAACCTAAATACAAAAGAAATAAAGACTGCCTCCTTATGGGGTTGCCTAATGCAATCCTTTCCCATTACATAATTGGGCCTTCCCAAGATCCAATCATGAAAAATAATAATAAATAAAAACTAGTGAGGCTTAGCAAATGGGACACACTCTGCTCTAAAGTTGGCCAGCTCACCTTCGTTCCAGCCATCCTTCTAAGCCTACTAACCTATTATCTCTCAATGTTTTCTGCCCCTAGGAAAATCTGTACAAAAATTGATAGAACGCTGTTGAACTTTCTTTAGGAGGACACATATGAAGAAAGGGGAATAAACTTATCAACTGAAAGATAGTTGCTTCCCCAACTTGGAACGACAGCTTTGGTCTAGCTAGAACCAAGGACAAAAGCATGGCTCTTCTTTCCTAGTGGATTTCGGGGTTCGATGAAGATTATGATTTGTTATGGAAAGATGTGATGTGAGCCAAATACCCAACTAGTTCTTCTAAAAGTTTCCCTCAATATGCAGATTCGTTAGCTTGAGAAGCCTTCGGTTTTGCATCCTGAAGCTTAAAGGCATGTTCATAATAATACCTCTCCTATTACTAAGGATGGCATTAGCATCTTCTTTTGGAATAAGTACTAGATTAGCAGAGACATCTCAATTCTCAAATGTCGCTTCCCTAGGATCTATGCTCTCTCTACTTAGCAAAACAATTATAATTGTGAGATGTGGGATAAACGAAGAGGAAGATAGGCATAGAGCTAAGAATGTCTCTAAGAGTCAATGACTTCAAGATTGGAATCACTTTTCAAAAATTATAAACAACAAAATGACCTCCGCTGGATAAATTGACATGGAATTTTGAAAAGGGCAGGGCTTTCTCTATGACATTGTTACAAGGTTCCTTTACATTTGACTATCAATTTCTCTTTCCTGCCTCCTATAAGTTATGGAAATGAAAGCCACTAGAAAAAATGAAAAATCTTATTACGATCTCTTGCCCTTGAAAGTATTTGCACTGTTTACATAATTCACAAGAGATTTTTGGCTCTGGGCTATCTACCCGAACTGGTGCATTCTATGTAAACATTCTTGTAAGAAGAAAGCTAGAAACAGAGTTCGGTGGCTTATGTTTCCATTGATTTTGGAACTTTTTCCCCCAACTCCCAACAGTTAGAGGCACATTTGATATTTTTAGATTTTTGGTATATGTGGTTCATTTCCTAAGGGATATACACGAGCGATCAAACAAGGGTCCCATAAGATTTTTCTTGATAGGTTACTAGATAGATTCAATTACTTGGATAGTGTCTGAAGGCATTCCCCATTCATCTTACTTTCGCAATAGAGCATTCTCAAGAGGCATCTGGAGGATCTGGGTCATTTGTTGTGCGAGTTTAAACTCGTGAACTATCTTTAGGATCGGTGGTGTGGGGCTCAAAATAGGGATGAGCATTTTTTGTTGGAGGTGGTGGTTGTGCACTCCACTTTTGGAGGGAAGGGTAGGGTGTTGTAGCAAGCATGCTTCTTTGCTATTTCGTTAGGATATTTAATTGGAGTGTAATAGTAGGATTTTTAGGGATGTTGAGAAATCTAAGAGAGGAGGGCTTGTTTTTTGCTTGCCCTTGTATTCTTTCACTTTTTTAAAGAAAGTTTCGTTTCTTACCTAAAAAAAACAAGGTGGTAAGTTTAAATTGTTTACATAAAGAAGAAAATCTCATAAACGGAGAAAAAATGCATATAGAGCATAATAGCTATTTGTGTCCATACCTGTGGAAGGGGCAGCACAGACACCAAATCAATGATGAAATACCGCCGCAAGTATCGCTTTGCAATTTGTGTAGGATCAATCACAAGTTCACCTCTCCCAAACACCCGAGATGATGGAGCAATATAAGCTGTCCGGAATTGGAGAGCCATGTGGACAAGATAGAAAACATCAATAATTGTCCGCAATGTTGTCACTGTAATTGCCAGCTTTCTATCAATGCCAAGACAGTTTGAGTTTCCATTAATAACAGGAACATAAAAGAACAGGGGGTCCACAGATATTGCCAAAAAACATGATATGACAAAAAGTTTATTGAAAAACAAGAGCAATTTGTCTTGAGGGTCGAAGATCTTCATCTTTGACTCTTTAAGATCCTCTGGAAATACAGCTCGAGACACCCCAAACTTGAGTGATCGGCCTATTGATTTAAGTCCTTCAGACCCTTTCCTCATTCCTCTCTTAAAGGATCCAGACGACTTATCATTTCCGTTGACTGCACGGTTAAATCCATCTATATTAAAACCGCATCTTCTCATTCCACTATCAGAAGGCGATGACAATCTGGAGTCCAAGTCATCCAACCTTGAAATAAATAATCAAAATGAAAAAGCATGTCAGATTTAAGTCTCATATTGTGTATCATCCAGAAAATGTAATCAATCATCACTATATTAGAAGGAAGACGATTGGGAAAACAATTTTTTAACAAGTTTGTCCACCTCCTTCCACTGATGATTTAACAACGCCTTCCATTGAATCCATTTCCGTTTGATTCATCCATTATAGATTATTTTTCCAAAATGACACATGTATGTGTACATACAAATATATGAGCAAATTTTTGGCATTTGAAATCAAATTGATTTTTTTCAACGAACTTCCAAAGTATACTTGAAGATTTTCTTTACACGTTTGCGTTATATAGCTACAACGGCTAAACTCCAAACTTGTACATTTATTGAACAGTTCAAAAGTTTCACATGACTGCAGGAAGTACACTGTTAGCCATCTTCACCCGCATAGAGGAAATAATAAAATGGAACAAAATAAGAACCACTTTACCTCA
Organism: Cucurbita moschata; assembly: GCF_002738365.1. Classification (NCBI taxonomy): domain Eukaryota; kingdom Viridiplantae; phylum Streptophyta; class Magnoliopsida; order Cucurbitales; family Cucurbitaceae; genus Cucurbita; species Cucurbita moschata. The sequence goes on from NW_019268528.1 coordinate 2,470,576, forward strand.
CAAACTTTTCTCGCTGACCACCCATCAGTTGTGACTTGTAACCACAATCAAACATTTTCTGTAAGCATCTGAATTCATGCAGAAAAACATGTTAAGATAGATACCGTTCTCATTAGCCACAAACGTACAGTCACTGGCTACTGGAGAAGTCCAATGCCCATACTTTGAACAAAAACAATATGAAACTACAATTTCCAAAGACTTATATGTTGAAGTACATATTATCAAAGAATGATCAACACGCTAGAGTGAATGTGAGATCCTACATCGGTTGGGGAGGAGAACGAAGCATCCTTATAAAGGTGTGGAAACTTCTCCCTAGCAGACGCGTTTCAAAAACCTTGAAGGGAAGCCCGAAAGGGAAAGCCCAAAGAGAACAATATCTGCTAGTGGTAGGCTTGGGCCATTACCGTGAAGAACAAGATAGGAAAGTTATAACATATGCCATAGGAGTTACCACGCATGAACACCAATTGGTATAATAAATTGACCAGTGACTACCCTATCTTTTTTATGTTAACCAGCAATTTTCCTAAGCGCTCCACATTCTAACCGTTTGCTTCCAAAACGCGCTTCAATTTTCTAGAAAAGTAAAACCCACAAGTTACAACCGATTAGATCGATACATTTGCAGGCTAGGAGATGAAACAGTCCCATACCCATCACTGCTTACAACTTTGATCATACATAAAAACCAAAGAACTAAGATCTTAACCATGGGACTCTCAACGAACCCTTCGAGAGAAATCATTTCCAAAAACCAGGCTTCCTGGATTATCAGGTGATATCAAGATTACAAATGATACTCAACATAAGAAGCAACAAAATCAGCCCCCACTCTCCATAAACTAAACCCTAAAAAACAATACTACTCCCCTTCTTTCAATTTGTTCAAAGCCCATATGCCATGCCCAATCCTCCCAATACCATCCGAGGCCATTGAAACAGTCAATTACACAGACTCATGTATGTCAAGCAAGCAGAGGCAAAACCCCACCCCTTCAAACTCCAGCATCCAAATCATACAACTCTAATACTACCAACAAACAATCAATCAATCGGGTAAATATGATTACATTGCGAGTGTGCGTATGCTTAAACTAGTCAATGAAAGAGACTCACCACAACCAGAAATCGTCAGCTCAGTCCATGGCGCGCAGAGAGCGGGAGGAAATTAAAGCAAAGCAGTGAAGCCCGGAATTAGAAATGGATTCTGAAATGGATAAAAGAACACACACAACTAAATCTTCGGGGAAGGCTCGAACGCATTAAGCGGAGGAAAACGGAGGACTGATGAGCAACAGCAAGCGCCTCTCTTGAAGCCGACGAGGATCATTGACATCTTGAAGTAGATAACTACTATATTACCCCTCACGGCTGACTGAGTCAACAGTCGTCTTTTTTCCCTAAAATTATATTTTAAAATAAATAGGCTAATTTAATTAAACTTTTAAAACTTTTTTTTATATTTTTTAAATGAGATATTAATTAAATTTACTCAAAATTAAAGGTTTTTTTTTAATTTTTTCTTCAAACTTTAAGAATAATTTATTTATAAATTTTTAAAAAGTATTTTTAGACAAAGTTTTAATTATATTTTTATTAATTTAATTTCTAAACTCAACCCAACTATATTTTTTCTAATTATATAAAAAACACTTTTTTTTTTTTACTTGCATTTATTTTGAAACAACTAACAAATATATATTAAATTTACCATAAATATCTATACATTTTTAGTTTTTATATTTATATAATTAATTTTGGAATGAAAACCGTTATACTCTTTGAAAAAAAAATTCTAAACTTTCAAAAGTATTTTCAAAAATATTTTTATTGTCAAAGATATGAGCCGAAATCATTAATCTTCATATGTACATAAACACAAATTTCTCGATAACATTTTATAAATTTTGATAGAAGTATGATATATATATATATTCAATAATAAGGTCGAGAACCTCGTATGTTTTTTAGTTCATTTAAAACGATTAATTTTTAGATTGAAAATTCATATATTATCTACTAAATGTGTTCAGATTGACATGGGTCATATACATCTCACTCTCATTAAAAACGTCCTGGCTCTACTATTTTATTTTAGGTTAAATTATAAAACCGACTCATTTTTTTAGGTAAAATTATAGAAACGGCTCATTAATGGCATACTTTATTTCAAAAATGCCGCTGAACTTTTAATCGTCTCATATATGCTTTTAAAATTTCTATAAAAAAAATAAATTAAATTAAAATTAAAATTAATATTCTCGTACTAAGATAGTTGTGCACATAGTTTCAATAATATTCCTGAATTTAAAAAAATTACATTAATGAAACTGTTATCAACGAGCCATTGTATGTCATCGGTTTCAATCTGACCTAACATTTCCTTATTTTCTCTCTTTTTTGTATCGGTTTATTCTCATTATTTTATTCTCCAGTCTCTAAAATTATATAATCCAATCTCGACTATAACAAGAATAAAGGAAAATAACGAAAATATGCTAATATTTAAATTTTTTAACAGAGTTGTATGTAATTAGGTGAGTAAGGATGCATGTTTACTCATTAAAATCGGCTCGAAAACAGGGCGAGAAATATCTGTTTATACCGAAAATGAAAATTGAGCGAGAATATTTTTCTCGTTGTTAATTAAGCGAAGACGAAGATGAGGACGAGGACGAGGACGAGGACGGGAAATAAATTATTTTTAAAATATATTTTGATAACAAAATGCAAAATTGGATTTATAAATGATTTTTTATAAGATTTAAATTTCTATAGGAAAAGGAAATAAATAAATGATAATAAATAAAGTTTCTGGAACCGTTGACAACAAGCAAAGAGAGACTGAAAAAGAAAAGATTCACTTTGAGAGTCGTTGCACCGTCGTCTCAACCAAAGCTTCGCTGGTACGAACTATTTCCCCCTTTTTGGGCAATAAATCTCTCTATTTGTTCTTCTATTTGCCCTAGATTTAGGTGAATTCAAGAGATCGTAGCTTAGGGATTCTTGATTTGATCGGTCGTTGACTCTGCTCGCTTGCTGGTAAAGTTTTGTGGAAAGGGTATGCGAGGAAAACGTTGAAGAGAATCTCGTAGTTTGCTGGTTAATCCGTTGGATTTTTGTGATTCCTTAATAATTTGTGAGAATTTGGCGGTCGGAGTTGGGAGCTCGATTGAAGGGGCTGGTCCGATTTTCTTTCCGCATGTAATGGGAGATTTTTTTTTAATATATTTTTTTTTTCTTGTTGATTTCGATTGGACGGGTTGTTGAAGAATTTTGTGGATTTGGGGGTGATTGAAGTAGGTTTACGAACTTTGATGACTCTTCGTGCATATTATGTTTCCTTCCTTTCAATTTTTTGGTTTCCACGAGGCGGAGAAGGTCTTAGTTTAGTTTTCTTTGAGGTAGTTTGCATGTGCGAAGGCGGTATTTGTGCATAAAGTTTCGGTTTCATAGTTCATCAGAAAGAAAAAGTTTAAAGTTTTCCTTTGATTTTCGATTGATGATATTGGTCGGTTAAGAGATTTAAATGGTTATTGTCACAATAGTTTAGGCCACTTTCAATGATCAAAACAGGATGATGTGCTTTCCATCAGCTGTTAGCTTCTAGGTTTTCGACATACGGGTTTTGAAGTTTTGAGATTCTACTTGTATATTCTTATTAAAAACTTTAATCTGCTCGCGAACCAGATGACAACCATTTGAAACTCATTGCTTGTTGTATGATCTTCTGCATTTGTTATTTTGACATTTTTCTTTACTTAACTTAAATATGAAACGTCATGTCTTCTGATATTTCAAGAGTTGTGCGTTTCCAGGTATTCTATTTAGGATTTTTTTTTATATTATTCAGTAGTAAAGATGAGTGACAACTTGATGGATAAAGTAAATGCCTTGGGTGAACGCCTGAAGATCAGTGGGACTGAGATGAGCCGAAAGATGAGTGCAGGTGTCAGCTCTATGAGTTTCAAAATGAAGGAACTCTTTCAAGGTCCAAACCAGGGTGATAAGCTTGCTGAGGATGCCACATCAGAGACGCTGGAAGAGCCGGATTGGGCCCTGAATCTTGAGATATGTGACATGGTTAATTCCGAGAAAATCAACAGCATAGACTTGATTCGCGGGATTAAAAAACGTATAATGTTGAAAAACCCTAGGATCCAGTATTTGGCATTGGCGCTGCTCGAGACATGTGTTAAAAATTGTGAGAAGTCTTTCTCCGAGGTGGCAGCTGAGAGAGTTCTTGATGAGATGGTGAAGTTAATTGATGATCCACAAACTGTTGTTAATAATCGGAACAAAGCTTTAATGCTGATTGAAGCATGGGGAGAATCAACTAGTGAGCTTCGCTATTTGCCCGTTTATGAAGAAACATACAAGGTATCCATATATTTCTCTCTCTCTCTCTTTTTTTCAGTACAGGTATTCATATATCTCTGACCTTCTGTCTTTTTTAAACATCTTATTATGAAAAAGATTTAGGGCTTTAGCATAATCTCAGTGGATTAAGTTTAGAAGAATCGTTCATCTGCTGGCGTTTCCATTTTCTAAGTTTACACATAGAATGATAGATACCATGCATATATTTAGTATCACAAATATTGTTTCTAAGAAATTTTTGTCAGTTTGTAGTCTAGTAACTAAGCAACAAACTATGTTTAACGCTTGGACATATGAAGCGGAACAAGCTTATCTTGAGAAATAAAGCTTGATTTTAATTAAAAGGCAAGTAGGACCACTTGGAAAGTCTTCATGTTGTACCCTTTTTGTTTCTATTTTATTTTTTCTTGTTAGTTTAATTTTCACTTTCTTTTGTGATTACTAGCCTGCTGATGTATATGCTTCTTGGAGTTCGGTTAAATGTATTTCAGTGTGAGTTGATAGGGAGGGTTGTAGTGTTGTGAGGTTGGTTTGTTTTGTCTGGATTTGAATTTATTTGGTTTTTCGGGAGCGGATGAAGTATGTGGGGCATCAGAAAAGATTGCAGTATGTTATTAACTAAGTATGTAGAAAACTTGCTGACTGATATTGAAGCAACCAAAATTAAACAAATTGGAACGAGAAACCGAGAATTGTATGGATAAGAATTGTGTTAGGAACCTCTCAAACGTGCAAAGAAGAAAGACAATTTTGTATTCCTCTATAGGAAATAACAAGGGCATTTTGCCCCCAAAGAATGCGTTCTTGTTGTTCTCCACAAAGGTATTCTTATCTTTGTTTCTTGCTTCCCTCCGTTCCTAACTTTGTGAATGGTACGGCCGAACTAGGATGGTCTTAGGCTGCATGGAGTGGAAAAAATTCTCTGAGGGATTTCTAACCCCGCGACTTAACACATCATGAAGGACCAAACCTTAGATCTTAGTGTATGTGGTGACCATATCTTTGGAGGAACCCTTGCGAACCCACTCAGTTTCACCCAATGATGGAAGGTCCTTGTTCAAGTGGCTACATCCACATCTTTCTTTGGTTTAGAAAAATCCCCTTCCCCAGTAGACCAAGGAGACTTGAACATGTGGCCTTCCTCTTTGATGCTAAATACCAATTGAAGTGGGATGAATTGACCTAATCTCCCGAAGGGAGGAAGTTCTATCTATTGCTGTATATCACTTTGGACAAAGTCCAGTAGCGCACTTTCCAAATGTGTACTCCTGCCCCTTTTGAGGCATCCCAATTCTTTTGAAAGAGGAAACAAAGCTTTTCATTGAAATTCTTTTGAAAAGCTAAAAACATCAATACATCATTGCATAGAAACACCCCCTTAAAAATTAAATGAGATGACCCCTAGATCCAAAAAAGTTAACTCCATTCAATCCACACCCCCCTTCCCCCCCCCCCCCAAA
>NW_019268528.1:2476658-2498826 GCF_002738365.1 Cucurbita moschata
CCCCCCCCCCCCCACCAAAAAAAAAAAAAAACAAATCGAGATAACTAAAGAAAATGGCAATCCTGATCCATAACAAGATGTAAGACACTTTCAACGAACTCTCTTGCCTTCAAACAAACCTTCCTCATCATAAACTCCAAAAAGCACCCTTTTTCCTTTGGAGACTTCCTAATTAGGTGCACCTAGTAAGCACGGGGATGAAGAACGCCCAATAGATTGTTTTATAGTCCTTGGAAGTCAATTGCTAAGTGCAAGAACTTGGTTGTGGAAAGTGTGTATGATATGGAGTTAACCCAAAAGAAAGCTCTGATACCAAATGATATTGAATCACTTCAAGGGGAGTAAGATTCAGATTACCTTGTTGATCGAATATCTCACGACAAGAACACTTGTTTGAGATTTGAATTACTCCACAAGCAAGATCGATCATGTCTAGCTTGAATGATTCTTGTTGATCAAATTTGTCAAGGCAAGAAAACTTGTTTGAGATTCAAATCACTCCACAAGCAAGATTGATCATGTCGAGCTTGAATGATTCTACATGCAACGTAAACTACATAGAATTGCAAAGAAACTTAGCCATTGGCTAAATGAAAGCACAAATGCTTTTTTACTACATTTTTCAAGTCTGTCTTACAATGCTAACATACATGGCTTTATATAGTCTCAAAATAAAACCCTTAACCTTGAGTCATTTTAAGAGTTTGTAACATTCCTACCTAATGACTATAATTAGCCCCTATGTGTACTTTATAGTCATAATTAGCCCCTATGTAAATAAACCTTACAATACATTAAAAGAAACACCAACTAAATTACTCTAAATTATGATCCACCCAAAATTTATAACAATGAAGCTTCATTCTTCTTCTTCAATGTGGCATGAATTGAAATATCTTTTGATAATTTCAACAATATTTTCTTCACATTTTTATTGGAGTATATTGTATGATTGATGTCTCTTGGTTCATGATAGGCTTATCTGGTCAAGTTAGGCTTATCGGGTCAAGTTGCATGCAGTGAGGAGAGACTTTTGTCCTAATGGGTTAAATGAGAGAGTTTCTAGCTATGTGAATTTTCCGTTAAAATTTAAAGGAATCATGTCAATGGTCATCTTTATATCCTTTTGAAGTTTTAATTTGCAGGATCTTTTTCTATGATGCCCAATCAACAAATGAGCACTAAAACCCATCATCCACCTCGAACCTTTAATGCCCCTAATATGGAAACATAGTTTTTTTTTTCCTTTTCTCTTATCTTGGACTTTTTCTTAGTTTCTGCCATGCAAGACGAATGGGAGAGTAACAATTTCAGATTTTATTTTCCTATTTTTTCTTTTAGATGCTTGCCCTGCGAGTAGGGCAGAAAATTAATTATTATATCTTCTTTTGTTTTCATTTATCAGAGTTTAAAATCAAGAGGCATTCGATTCCCTGGTCGGGACAATGAGAGTCTTGCACCCATTTTCACTCCCCCTCGCACTGTTTCAGCCTCAGAGACGGAAGTCATTTATACTGAACAGTATCATCATGATATTCCGGTGCACACCTTTACAGCTGAAGAAATGAAGGAAGCATTTGACGTCGCAAGAAACAGCATTGAGCTTCTATCAACAGTGTTATCCTCATCGCCCCCTCAGGATACAGCGGAGGTAATGCATCTTTTTCATAGTGTTCTGAGTTTTCTCTGTCTTACACTTATCATATATAATGCTTTTAACCTTTAATAAGTGATACAAATGGATGTTTGGAACATTTCATGGTCTAATATTCATTTAAAACTCGGTGAACTACTGTAGCTGATCTTAAGCATAAACTCTATTCCTGGTCAAATATCCTAATGAGATCTATGAAAGGTACATGTAAGAAATAGAGTACAAAAAGACCTATTAATCGTCCTCGGTTGAATTATAAATTTTTTCTCTGAACTGCCATAGATAAACTACCATACCAAATCGCCCCTGCTTTTTTCCTCCTGAAATTTGAACTTCACAACTCCTCAACTTGTATTGAGGCGCTCATGGTTGTGGAGAGACTGGTTACAGGTGTTTTGAAATCGAAGCTGGTCAGAGCTATGACAATAGGCTACTTTAAATCAGATCTGTTTTTCAGATAAGAAACATCTGAATAAATTGATTCCGAAAAAGAATAAGAATAGCTCAAGGGTAAGGGCGGGGGGTCGAGGGTACCCCTCCCGAACATGGATACTTTAAAATCAAAACTGGAACTCAGACAATCCGACATCGAGAATCATCGTGAAAGCATGGTGTCGGAGAATATTCGCTTTCTAGGTTCCTTTTGGTATTCATTACCATAAGATTTAAGAAATGCTCTGCTTCTTCCAATTTTCAGAGTTGCAATTAATTTTGTTAAATTGGACCTAAGAGTAGGGATTATATTTTGCCATATTAGTGCAATTGGACTTGGATTCCCTATTTTTGGTTTGGTGCTTAAATTTCCCATAAAAAGAGTACCTGTGACCCCATGGGATTCTCCTTTGCTCCAGGTAAATTTTATCGAAATTCGTGTTCTGGAGATATTGGTCGATGTTCAAGCCGATTGTTTTGTCGATTTGATCATATACCAATAGAATGATCCTACCTTGTTTCTCCCCCTCTGCAGGATGATCTGACCAGCACACTCGTACTACAATGTCGCCAGTCACAATCAACCATCCAGAGCATTATCGAGACCTCTGGAGACAACGAGGCCCTACTTTTCGAGGCATTGAACGTAAACGACGAGATTCAGAAAGTCCTTGCCAAATATCAAGATCTGAAGAAGCCCTCAACTGTTCCACGTGAACTAGAACCTGCCATGATACCAGTTGCTGTGGAACCTGATGAATCTCCCCGTCACGCCAAGGAAGACGCTCTGGTTAGAAAACCTGCCACTTCTCGCGGCCGATCTCTCGGCGGAAGCAGCGATGACATGATGGACGATCTCGACGAGATGATATTTGGCAAGAAAGGAGGAAGTACATCCGATCGGGGACACGAATCAAAGAAGCCTGATTCGTCAAAAGGCAATGATCTCATTTCCTTTTGAGCTTTGTTTGAACAGATGATAATCACACTATGTTGATCTAGAAAGATTCATTTGATGCTAAAAGAAAATGTGTTTATGTAACTTCTTCGTACATTACATGTTTAGATGCGTCTTGTAAACTTCTACATTAACTTCTGCACGTTTTTAAGTTCTTGGTGTTTGGATTTGGTACCATACGATGGTGTGTGCGTATATATTATTATACACACGATACGATTTATCATTTATGAATAATACAAGTTTCGCTTTAGTGTTCGTTTGGAAGGTATGATTCCAAACACAATAGTTTAGTAAATCAGTCCGATTATTAATCAAATTTCTCGCCCTTCTTGTTCTTTCTATTATCCCATTTTCTTTTGGGACATACGGCTAATACTAATCTAATAAGTTCAGTTGTTGTCGTCTAATCTATTGGTTCGGACACCAGATAACTCGTGCCCGCCTCCATAATTATAAGGTCGAAAGTTCGAGCCCTACCACCAAAATTATAAGGTCGATAGTTTGAACCCTACTTCTGAAATTATAAGATCGATAGTTCGAGCCTTACCTATGAAATTATAAGATCAGTAGTTTGAGCCCTACTTCTAAAATTATAAAATCGATAGTTCGAGCCTTACCATTGAAACTATAAGGTCGATAGTTTGAGCCCTACCTCTGAAATTATAACGTTGATAGTTCGAGCCCTGCCTTTGAAATTATAAGGTCAATAGTTCGAGCGCTACTTCCGAAATTATAAGGTCGAAAGTTTGAGCCCTACCACAAAAATTATAAGGTTGATAGCTTGAGCCCTACTTTTGAAATTATAAGACCTATAGTTCGAGCCCTACCTCTAAAATTATAAGATCGATAGTTCAAACCCTACCTCTGAAACTATAAAGTCAATATTTCGAGCCTTACCTTCAAAATTTTAAGGTCGATAGTTCAAGCCGTATCTACGTTAATAGTTTGAGCCCTACCACCAAATTATAAGGTTGATAGTTCGAGCCGTACCTCCAAAATTAAAAGGTCGACTGTTCGAAATTAAAAAACTAATAATAATAAAAAGGGAACAAATTTGTAATTTAAAAAAAAAAAGAAAAAAGAAAAAGAAAAATGGTGGATTGCCCATGTATTTGTTCTTCCCCATTCACATTCCTAATTGTGGAATAGAAATTCTGAAGCTGAACAAGCAACGCCATGCGAGGGAGGAACCCTTCTTCATCAATGTCTGCTCAGATCCAGAGATCCAATCGATCTCTTCTCCTCTTCACGCTCTCTCTTCTCGCCATTTCCATCCTCTTCATCCTCGTTTTTCTCTCCCCTTCCAATCCCAATCCAACTTCCTTCCACCATCCAATTTCCTCTCTCAAACCCGAGACCTCATTCGTCATCTCACTCGAGCATTTCCTCACTCACAAGGCTCCAAAATCCCCTCCGAGTCGCGATGATACGGTTCCTGCGGCCGGAGATGTCGAAGAGTCGTCTAGGAAGCTCGATGAGGCACTTTCGGAGGCAGAAATGGGGCGGGTGGTTCGAGATCCGTACTATCCACTGGGGTCGCCGATTAGAGTTTACGTTTATGAAATGCCGTGGAAGTTCACTTTCGATTTGCTGTGGTTGTTTAGGAATAGCTACAGAGAGACCTCCAATCTCACCTCTAATGGCAGCCCCGTGCACCGTCTTATTGAACAGGTATTCTGTTGTGTCAAGTACACTTAATCGGTAGTATTATAGTGTAGGTTTATTGATCTACATTTTACGGTCTCCTCACTTGTGACTTCGTGAATTTAACGCTATATTCGAGTGATTTTCAATATTACTCGAGTGAAAAGGACACTGCTGAGCGATTATCTAAATTAATAGAGAGGAAATGACGTTACCGATCCGATAGTAGATACTCTAACATCGACTCAAAGTTCTATCAATAAATCAGGCTGTTTAATCTATTTTATAAACAATTAACAAGTGAACTGGTTTGAATCGTACTTCTTACATAGATTGAAAACGGTGTTAATCTTCTAGTCGATATGGATGATGGACTTCCCTTTTTTTCTTTTGAAGGATAATTTTTTTTTCCTTAAAAATTCTGGAAAACTTAAAAATGATTTGGTATTCTACTGCTTCAAAGTGTGGATTATTTTTGTGGTAGTTTTATATTACATTTGTTTATCTCGTTCCTTGTTGATAGTCTGATGGAGCGGGCGAAGTCATATAGAAGTTGCCGGGTAGCTTTGCTTCAGTGTATATTGATATGCTTGTAGTTTTCCATGTACTTTAGTTATTTCAGATTTACATGTTTCTATATGTCGTAACTAAAACGCCAAGAAATGGGTTTCTTTTGTAGCATTCTATAGATTACTGGCTGTGGGCCGACCTAATTGCTCCAGAGTCAGAGAGACTGCTAAAAGGCGTGGTGAGGGTATATCGACAGGAGGAAGCGGATCTCTTCTATATTCCCTTCTTCACAACTATCAGCTTCTTTTTGTTGGAGAAACAACAGTGCAAATCACTTTACAGGGTGTGAGTGAGCTTCCAAGGTTTTCTTTTATTATTCTTCCAATTGTTATGCATGACATGTCTATATCGCTATTAGTAATTTTTCGCACTTGTCAAATTTTGTAAAAGCAGTTGTTTCCTTTCTTTAGTTTATTCATAGTCATATGAAAAGATACAACAATATTCTTTTTAGAGAGTTTAGTGCCGGGCTTTATTTCACACTTGCTCTGTGAGTTGATTGGTTAGTTTGATTATGTGCCCAATTAGTGAATTAGTTGTAATATTAGATATTCTTCCTACTGCATGAACTAATTTATGCTGATTTCTTTGAGGCGGAAGTGGGTTTCTTTAAGCAATCAGGTGACAAGGGAGATTTTCTCTTAAGCGAGTGATCTTTAGAAGTGAGCAGCAGGTAGTAGTTGTAAGGGAGGATTGAGTTGCCAATATTACTCCCATCCCTTCTATAGGATAGGTAGGAAGAGATCCCATTGGCTATGGACCTAATTACTGTGGGGACAACGGTTACAATGACCAAGGTATTCAATAAACAGGCTTAGTTCAACATGATTTGTGCAGAGTCTCTATATCTAGAAGAAAACATCCTAAAGGGGAAGGATTTTTATGGCATTTAAAACTGTTGTAGGTGGGTAAGGATGGTGCAATTTCTAGGTGTACTTTTGAGAAGCCTAGTGGTAGAGGAATAAGGAGTACGTATGGATTCATTAATCCCATTAATGACTTGAATTTGCATATCTCACATGCCAATGTAAGTTTGGCTTCCTCCCGTCATAGAGGGTAGCTGATCTGATCAGTTGTATTGCATCGTCGTATTTCCTGGAGCATAATTATTTTGGAATGTTATTTTGGTTCAAAGTTCAGTTGTTTGTTTGTGCTCCATAAAGCATTGATGTTCTTTTTACGTATGGATCCAGGAGGCTCTAAAGTGGGTGACAGATCAACCTGCATGGAAGCGATCTGAAGGCAGGGATCACATACTTCCTGTTCATCATCCATGGTCTTTTAAGACCGTTAGAAAATCTATGAAGAAGGCCATTTGGTTGCTACCAGATATGGACTCTACAGGAAACTGGTAGACATTTACACGATAGAATCTCATAGTAGATATTGAATGTGCTGTGAAGGTTGATTAAATGACATGTACTGACATTTTTAGGTACAAGCCTGGGCAAGTCTATCTGGAAAAGGACCTTATTCTTCCCTACGTTCCAAATGTTGATTTATGTGACAGCAAATGCTTATCAGATGGGCAATCAAAGAGAAACGTACTGCTCTTTTTCCGTGGTCGGCTCAAAAGAAATGCGGTGAGTTTTGGTCAATACCGGTGTAATTTCTGCACTCTATACCATTTCTTCGTGCATTTTCTTAATGTATAGTAAGATGCATTACTTTCTTTAGTGAGTCGCATGAACTTTCTTTGGTCAGTTATGAGTTGATTTCTTAAGAGGGAACCAAACAGAGCCATGTAATTTTTTTAAAAATTCAGCTGGCGGTGGATGAGTGCTTTGGTAGTAGACTAGAACCATGACATAGCTCTTGATAGACTATTCTATTTTCTCTTAGGGAGGAAAGATACGGGCAAAACTTGTTGGAGAGCTAAGTGGTGCAGATGATGTAATAATAGAAGAGGGAACGGCTGGTGAAGGAGGGAAAGCAGCCGCTCAGAATGGAATGCGCAAGTAATATATAAGCTTTTATTTTAACCTCTTCTGCGTTTTCTTTTGTTACCATTTCAATTTTCAGATTGTCGAATTTCTTCTTCCATCTCTAGGTCCACCTTTTGCTTAAATCCTGCTGGCGACACTCCATCATCTGCCAGATTGTTTGATGCTATTGTCAGCGGCTGCATTCCTGTCATTGTTAGTGATGAATTGGAGCTTCCATTTGAAGGAATACTTGATTACAGGAAGGTAAATCGATGTCTCAATGTCACTTTCTTTGTAGTATTTACCTTGAAGCAAAATTGGTAACGTATTTAATTTCAATTACGGTAATGAATTTGAGACATTCCATTGGATTATGAATATTGCAATTGATATAATCTTTGGTTATATAAGATTGAAATTAAAATTCATCGGTCAATGAAAATCGCATGAGAAAACATCTTGGAAGTAGGAAAAGTTACGGTCATTAATAAATTCTGTTTGCCTTACCAAAAAAAGAAAAAAAAAAGAAGAAAAAAGAAAAGAAAGAAAACTGTGTTTTCATAAATGACTAACTAATTATGTTTCAAAATGATTTTGGATCCAACAACATTGATAATATTTCTATTTGATATGATAAAATTCAGGAAAATTACACTTTTAGGTCTTGAGGTTTGACTTAGGTTGCATTTGAGTCCTTGAGTTTTCAAAATTTTATATTTTAAGTTGTTGATGTGGCAAAAAAAAACGAACTTTATATTATTATTGTAAAGTTATAAAATATTATATTTCTCTCTCTTCCTTGCCCTCTTCCCCCCTCTTTCTCCCTCATCCCATCCGTGGCTGCAGCCGTCCTCCCACCCTTCTTTTTCTTTTCTCTCATTTCCTTCTTCTCTTTCCCTTCCCTTTTCCTTTATACCCCTTCTCCTAATATGTGTCAATTGACGAATTTAGATCAAGTGGGTATTGTAGAAATTGTGCTCATTCAAATTATTGGTTTTCTATAAAAAGAAAGAGGTTTTCTAAACTTGATGGATGGGATGAACAGTTGGTTTTTTCCATCCATTTCCATATACCGACTACTTGTGATGAACCGCATGATTAATAGCATCATTTCATCTCCGTGGACAAGAAAGTTGTGAATGAAGTACACGAGATCTCGTGGAACGTTTATCTATGATGTCCTAGAGCTCAAGTGACATTTTCCTCATGCAGATTGCGTTATTTGTTTCCTCTAGCGATGCTCTAAAAGCAGGATGGCTTTTAACATATTTGAGAAGTGTTAGTGCCGCTGATATCAGAAGACTGCAACAAAATCTCGCTAAGGTGTGTATCTCCTCCAAAATTTAAGCGGTTCTAATAATACCTTTATAGTGTCACTGCTTGCTCTAAGTGTTTGGTATGAGTTCATAACTTTTTATGCGTTGCTTCTACCAATAACTTCTTAGGCATTCAAGCTTATAGGGAAGAGCATCACGTATCCTTCTAGTGCTTAGTGTGCTTACATCATGAATGCTTTTGGTTCCTCAACTGAGATATATATACTAGTCGATTTCAATGATTGATTCTTTCTGATATAATATAGATTATGGTGATTTCTCTTTTGGGGCCTTTTTTGAATTGACAACAACATTAGAGTTTCTGAAACAGCAACGGATTAATTTAAGCATTGTGTTATTTGTTTTTATGTCTCGGGTAAATTTGATGGTCCTTACATTTGAAATCTTTGTTATCTTTTTTGTGCCAATTGGAAGAGTTCTCTTTTAGTAACTTCCTTGGGGCTTGGCCCTCCTCCCCTCATTTTAAAATTTCATTGTATCACTTTTCTCATACAAATTTAGTGTTACTGAAACTAATTTCTTCTCTTTTTTCATGGCATTCGTCAGTTCTCAAGACATTTCCTTTATTCCAGTCCAGCTCTACCCATGGGTCCGGAAGACTTGGCTTGGAAAATGGTTCGTTTCTCGTCCTTCGTCTCTACTTTCGCCCTTATCCTGTGATGTTGACAATATTTCTGCTGGCAAATATCTAATCTTGGTCGAATTAAGTCAAACGTTTGAACAAACTATTTTGCCATGCTACCAAAAACCAACCATTAGCACATGTGGGCATTCTTTTTTCTTTTTCGAAGAAACTAACTTTCACGGACAAAACCCGAGCTGAAAAAACCAAGAACTGGAGAGGGAGGCTATTGTCATTTTGAACAAGATACAATTTTTTTTTTTTTTCACGAGAATAATAATACTCAAAGATACAATCCGTATCGATTCATTAACTTTCCGGGTCATGATTCCGAGCAGTGAATTTGGCGCTCGTTAGGTTTTGTGCAATTTTGAAGTAAATGAATTTCATTGTAATGGAGTTTGGTTTGGTTGCGTTCAGATTGCTGGGAAGTTGGTGAATATAAAGCTTCATACGAGGAGATCCCAACGTGTGGTAAAAGAATCAAGAAGTGTGTGTAGTTGTGAATGCAGGCCTTCAAATTTGACCAACTCCCCTCCTCCTTCCTTATAATCTCTATATCTTTATCCATTGCTCCAATGCCTTGCCTTCGATTGGGAGCCAAAATTATTACTCCCAACTCACCCAAGGGAGAATGTCATTTTTTTTTAAAGATATTTACATTTGTAAAAGCCTTGATGTAAGATGTTAGTTTGCATTATATAATCGACTCATCTTAAATAATTATGATTTAATTAAAAGAAAAATATTTGAATTTGGTGGTTGAATGAATTTAGTATTTTCAAGTCTAAACTTTGTAGGTTGGTGACTAATAAGTTTACACTTTTAATTAAAGGAAGTAATGACAAAATGAAAGTTGAGAAAGCACTAGGGGTGCACATTCAACCCAAAAACTCGGACCAACCCAACTCGAATTATATGGATTAGATTCATTTTTCTGAACTCGAATGGAATCGGTTCGGTTTAGGTTCATTTTTCTAAACTCGAACGGAATTGGCTCGGTTTCGTGTGCGTGGGTAGAACCCACAGGTTGACCCGAGATAAATAAAATATATTAAAAATCCTTTTGTATTAGTGGGTTTGCCAATGGTACTTAGACCCATCTAGGAACGAGTTCAATGCCAACGCCAAGCGAAAAAATGTTTCTTTATTTTATTTAATTTCTTTTATATTATTTATTTAATTTCATGATTTCGACCTGTATGTTACAATTTTCCTTGTTTTTTATTAATTTTTTTTTTTGAATAATTATAGATTTGTTGGTAAACTTTTAATATATTTTATATTCGAATAATTATAAAAGGTGGATAAAGTGAATTTGTCAGAAATAAGTTCTCATATTTTAAATATTTCACATATGATGAAATGATACAATACTCGAATATATTTGTCCCTACGTATTTAAAATGACCCAAAAAAATAATTAAAAAAAAAAAAAGAAGAAAAACAGACGACCTCAAAAAATACAAAAGAGAGGAAGCCATGGGAAAAGAAGAGGGAAAAGGCAAGGCAAAACAAATCCATCCAACAGACTAAAGGATGATAACATTATACCATTGGGTGCATAGACTTGGACATAGGGCTCTCATTTAATCAGCGTTTTGACGATCAATTTGACATTGAGTTTCTTCAGGTCGGTATACGACTGTCCACAGCCGACGAACATTACCGGTGCTCCCGATATGTAAACCATAGACAATGCTGCTCCGACCTGCAAGTAACCCCGACAAGCAATTGATTAGGATTTCCCTGATAAGCTATGAATATTCCTAAATTTGTTTACCTTGTCGTCGATCGTATCGAACTTCGTGAGCAAGATACCATCAATCAGTCTGGGTTGGGGTGTAGTTGAGAGATCAGCTAGTTTCTGCAGTGACAAGAACCAGAAAGTGTATAAGATGAGAGGGCTAGTTGAAAACTAGTACTGTGGATAGGTATAGGTATCATGTAAAGAAAACCTGATTAAACTTTGATAGTTGATCGACGGCATCATTCCCGACGAGGGCCTCCCCGACGAACAAGACCAGATCCGGTTTGTTAAGGTTGATAAGCTTTGAGAGAGCTCTCATGAGTGGTTCGTTATCCTGAGAGTTGGAACATGTTTTGATATGAATGAATCAAAAATTCAAAAACAAAATAGAGGCAGATACAATTTTGCATCCAATATTTAGGCCTCCATAATCAGATATTATGATGCCAGTATAGACCAAAATTCCGTTACGGTCCAATTCTGACCGATAATAGATACCGAGGCTTTACAATATTTGACTGATCACAATTATGTATAGTCCATTTCCTATAGAAGTTCCCAAAGATTCACTAGATGAATGTTTCTAATAAAAATTGTTTGTTCTTGCATATCCCTACGAGTTTTTCAAATTAGTCCTCCGGATACGTATAATTCTGAAGAATATGCGAGTGATTCATAGACAGCATTTCTTTCTTTTATCAATGGTTCCATGTTTCCACATCAACCGTGTACAGAATACAGTCATTTCAATATTATTTCTTTGATAAGATTTGAAATTTGGTCGAGATGATATGGAAAAATGTTACAAAATATGCAAGAGATCCACAATCATTTCAATTTTGGATAATAAGAAAAGATTCAAACCTGCATTCTCCCAGCTGTATCAACAAGAACCACATCTGATCCATTGCGGGATGCCTCTTGGATTGCTTCTTTAGCTACAATTGCAGGATCTTTCTCATAGCCCTTCTCAAATATAGGGATCTGAAAAAGATTGAGGATAAACATAGGAAATGAGTCCTGATAAACAATTTCATGATTAACGAAAATTAAACATCGATGTGAGATCATATACCTGAAGTCTACGAGCATGAGTTCGAAGCTGTTCCACGGCTCCAGATCTAAATGTATCGCAGGCAGCCATCATGACACTAACTTTATGCTGCAGAAGCCAATAGGCCACCTGTATATCAAAGTTAAGCATTTAACTCCCTAAACAAAAGCCATGTCGAAAACACATGAAAACTTGTGGAGGAAGGAAGGGGCCTGACCTTGGCAAGATTAGTAGATTTTCCAACTCCATTGACCCCAACAAAAACTACCACATAAGGCTTCTTTTGTTCTTTTGCAGCATGCACATCCCTCAGAATGTCAATGGAGCGTCTTGGAGTCAGTATGCGGACTAGAGCTTCTTCCATTGCAGCCTACAATGAGAAATTAAAGCAATGGCTTTTGTGAGATCCCACATCAGTTGGGGAGGAGAACGATATGAATCATTCTTTATAAGGGTGTGGAAACCTCTCCCTAATAGACGCGTTTTAAAAACCTCGAGGAGAAGTCCAAAAGAGAAAGCTCAAAGAGGACAATATCGGCTAGCGGTGAGGTTGGGTCATTACAGTTTTGGTCACTAACAAAATTAAATTAGAAATGTAGGTGAGAATAAACACTGGACAAGTGGCTATTCAAAGATGTACCTGCACCGTTGAAGAAATCCTCGTGAAAGAAGCTAGCTTTTTTCCCTCGAGACTAGCAGCTACTGATTCACAAAGTTTCTCAGCTATCTCCTCGGCCTAAAATCCAACCAGGATATATCTTGTTAATTTGCAGCCAAAGTTACGAACAAGAGATGATAAGATAAATATGTTATGAAAACATACCACATTCTTTGTCATGAGCCTGTCCTTGAGAGCTTTCAGAGCTGGTTCCAGGTCTGACTTATCCAAACTTGCCTTGCCTGAGATACTGGAAACACGAAAGTACCAAAAATAAAAATAAATATTAGATTGATAATCACACATTAAAGTTACATATCAAAGTATTCACAAAATAAGTCATGTCACAAAGAACAAGATGGAATTTCTGGTTGTGATTTTAAGATACACTCCCCAGAACAAAATAAGTCATCTCTAAAATTATATATAACACATACACATAGGTTCATCTTAATATCAAAACTCCAAAAGACTTTCTATACAATATAACTCGTTTTTGTTACTAAATGACAGTATTAAAGGCCTGTTAGTGCTCTCAAAATGTAAGTCACAAGTTTTGAACTCAACTACAAAACCCAACGCAACCATCCAGCTAAAACATATAAAATGCCCAGATAACAAATGTAATATAAATTTAATAATTTCACACTGACGAAAAAAGGAGAGGAAATTAGCACCATTTTTTTTTTCATGAAACAAAAACTTTCATTGAGAAAACGTAACAAAAGTTAAGAAATAAATATGGGGGAAAAGAAAGTGGAAACCAAAATGGTCGATGAAAAATGTCAAACTGCATAAAATAAAGCTCAAGGAACTAAAGAGCGTAAGTTTACCATAATCCATAACTTTTTTTAAAATTGATAGTAAACTGGTCAAGAAAGATGAGGTCATGAATGCAGAAAGAAGTTTACCTCTGGAACATAGATGAAAACCACCCTTTCTTCTTTGCATCAGGCTTACTACCGTTGTCACCTTCCTCATCTTCTTCTTCTTCCTCACTGTCACTACTAAAGACCTCTTCTTTGTCCATCATACTTTGGCCCTGATCGGCTGCCAAAACCTCGATGTTGTTGTCCCCTTCCTCACCCACAGCATCTGTGAAGTCTAATTTTGCCTCAGTAGGTTTATCATCCCAAACTCTATTCTTTTTTGTTACCTTTTTCTTTGACTCTTCCTTGGAGCCCTTGTTAGCAATAGTATCAGTTCTCTTCCCACCTTTAGACCTAAGCTTCTGAAGTTTATTTACATCAAAAGCCCCAACATTGGAACTTGCATTGTCTTTTCCATTAACGACTGCTGTCAGTTTAGATTCTATAACATGATTGCCATTGGAGTAACCATTCTCCAACTTACGTCCCTTTGTACGCTCAGCATCTCCTCCATCTGCCAAACCACTATTGCTTTTCTTGTTTTCTCCAAATCCAGTTTTTTGATCCTGCCCTTGCTTCCTGGCATTGTTCAATGGCTTTCCCACCTGCTTTGAATTTTTCAACTCATTAGCACGAGCCTCAGCCTCCATTCTAAGTTGCCTAAAGGTTTCATCAAAATCATCATAGACCATCTGCTTTGGATCATATTTCTCAGAAAACCCCTGCTTCACCATTGAAAGCAAGTCATCCACATACAATAAATGAAGAATCCGTTGATACACTGCAACAAATACAAGGCCAAGCTCATTGTGGAAGGTCCACTTGAGGGTGTAGGCAGCACCTGGGGCATCATAATTGTAAGATGCTGCACCCGACCGTTCCTCTAAAAGACAGGATCTGATTAAAGTGTCAATAGGAGACCCTCTAAGTGCATTTCCAAGCTCCTTACAAGTCCATAGGATCAAACCCCCCCTAGTGAATATCAGCAACTGCTCTAGCATCTTGATCTATTTCAAACACCCTGCAAATAAATACATTCATTTTAATAACTTAATGAAACTTCCCTCAGATGACATTGCATGGTTCTAATCACAACCTACAATCACAAAGGATTCCAGAATAATTGATGGCTCCAGAAGTTAACTGTAGCCATCCAACAGATCACTATTTGATTCAATCAATTCTCTAAATCACAATAACAAAAGACCATGAAGTACAATATTATTCCAAGGGCATAACTTTCAATTTTATAGGAAACAAGAAACTTTCAATTTAACAGACCAACAAACAACCTAAGGACCAAAAGGACAATACAACATTCCAACCACCCCGATCTTCTCCCTGAACAATGATGTTACAGGCTTTTCTTCCTGAGGATAGAAAGTATGTAACTTGTGCGAAGCAACCTCTCTTGTTCCTAACCCAGCAATCCTAATGAAACCATTCCCATATTGATTAAAATCTTTGAGTTATGTGAAATGATAACATACTTTCTCCCAGAGGATTGAAAGTATGTAATTATGCAAAGCAACCTCTCTTGTTCCCGACTCCACAATGAAAATCCTAATGATAGGGCACGCCAGCACAACGGCGATAGGGCAAATGTGGATGAAGCGGCTATAAAGATACGAGGGCTGTGATTACATTGAGAAGAAACTCCGACAAGGAAAGAGCTTAATTGTGATTTTCTAAGATTCGCCCAAATTATTCTCGCTGCAAAATCCTAAGATGCCGAACTTCCAACCACAAAA
The DNA here is from genome assembly GCF_002738365.1 of Cucurbita moschata. Classification (NCBI taxonomy): domain Eukaryota; kingdom Viridiplantae; phylum Streptophyta; class Magnoliopsida; order Cucurbitales; family Cucurbitaceae; genus Cucurbita; species Cucurbita moschata. The sequence continues at coordinate 2,491,886 of NW_019268528.1, forward strand.
TCGCTATGCAACCAAATCAATTGCCGAAATCATAGTGATTTCCTTCGACATGAACATAACAATGTAATCAACGATGAGAATGACAAAATGGGGGGAAATGGATCAAACCAACAGAAATAGTAAAGAAGAACTTTCGATATTTCAATAACTCTAACCAAATCATCATTTTATAAGCAACTAAACATACGAATCTTAAATCATGTCGATTCCACCGAACGCGCAAACTAATTATCAAATCGAGGAGGAAATCATCCAAAAACAAAATTTCGAAAACAAATATATATAAAAAAAAAAAAAAAAATCCACGATCGAGAAAACCTATCATGATGTGTAATTACAATTCCAATCTAGGGCATGGATCAAACGAGATTTAACGTAGATCGTAACAATTCCAATCCAAAAGTGGAAAAACAGGAAATGCATCAATCGGGAAAGAAAAAAAAAACGAGGGAGAGAAGAAACGAACCTGTAATCGATGCCTTTCTCGGAAATCTAAATAAAAAAAACAAAAAAAACAAACAAACTACAGAAGGAGGGGGCGAAAAAAAACAAGATCTACAAGAAAAAATTGAAAGGAAGAAGAAAAGATTCCTAGAAGAAAAGGGAAGAACAAGGGAATGGAAGTCCAAATTTGTCTCCCCCTTTCATTATATTGGAAATAAATTCCAAAAAAGTGGATTCTTTTAGTTTCCATTTATGAAAATGGGTCCATTTTCAAAATAATTCTTTAGCTCAATCGAGTCAAAATAAGTTTTTCGTCGGATTTAAGGTTTTTTTTTTTTTTTTTTTTTTTTTTTTTTAACTTGATTCTTATTTCTTGGTTTATTTGGTATCAAACAAGAATTTAATGGTGTTAAATAAACTCGATGGAAGCATGAACTCGGTGAAATTGTTACAGTCAATTTCTCGTACAAGATCTCGATCAGAATCAAGACTTAAAAATTTGAGAGAATTAAAATTCTCATTCACGATTATGATCGTGTAACAGCCCAAGTCCACTACTAGTAGATATTGATATGAACCACGACCAAGAAATTTCCATACCTCAAGGTCCAATTACAAGGACGAGAGATAAGAACCTACAACAAATCTTGTACACTTATATTCAAGCTATGGTGAGCTCATCAAAGGAAATTCTAGAAGACATTGTAGACCTCCCTTACATGTTATACAAAGTTGAGGTTCAAGAAATAGATGCATTTAATGAACTCAGCTAAGTTTATGGAACTAACCTAAGGATGACTAATAAACACATTTCACTATTTAATTATAATTTAAATATTTGGTTGTCACTGGTTTTTAATACAGAGTTATTTCTAATTTACGAGCCAATTTAATTTTGGAGTTTATGTGTGAGAATATTTATATAATCCACCCCATCTAAAAAGTTATCTTATTTATAATTAAATAAATTACAAGAATATTGGAAAGAGTAATAAACGGCGATAACAATAAATGAAAAGATACCTATGATAATAAATATTAAATATAATATATATGGTACACTATAATTTATTACTAAATATCCTTAACAGTGTGTCACATCTGTTAGAGATTGTAAATGCTATATAAAGTTTTAATTAAAGACATCGCATTTTGGAATTAAAATGAATAGAGTTTCTATTGTTTTTAGCTCTGTTTAGAGCTAAGATTTACTTTGCAAATTCTTGTGTTTAGAACTTGCATGCCAGAATCATTCGAGTAATATTGATCAAACCTCTTGTGGACTGATTCGAATCACGAGTTTTCTTTACTCTTGATCTTGATCATCAAGGTAATCCATTCCATACTTTCCCTTGGGTTGATTCTATATTAGATATTGTCTGCTTTAACCCATTACGTATCACTGTCAGTCTCACTATTTTAAAATGCGTTTTATAAAATGTTTCGTTTCTCTCCAACCAATGTGAGATCTCACAATCTATCCCCTGTTGGGAGCTAACGTCTTCACTGACACGCCTCTCGATGTTTGGTTCTAAAGAAACTTGTGTTTCTCAAACCCATATGACCGATTTTTTTTTCATATCTTGCTAGGTTTGAAGTTTAATCGATTCATTGGATTAACTATTTTCTAACCCAACATTGGTTGGAATCAATAATAACTATATATTTATATGAAAAACACGAAGAACGAGAGAGAGAAAATACAATAAGATAAACTAGCGTTATTTGTAAATATTTACAAGGAATCCTACAAGAACCCTAGTGTTCTTAGCAACTAATTCGATAAATTAGTCTTGTTTGTAGATATTTGCAAGGATCCAAAAAGAACTCTCGTGTTCATCATGTTTCATTCCTCTCAGGCCCAACATCATTACTAGCACACCAATGTCGTTTAAAACTATGAGGTTGACAGTGATACCTAATGGGCCACAGCAAATAATATATGTTAACGATGAACTTGGACTGTTACAAATGGTATCAGATCAGGCAGTGTGCTAGTGAAAAATGGTACTAGAGGTAGACATCAAGCAGTGTGCCATGAAGACGTTGGCCCCTTTAACCTAAACGTAAATAAAAAACTTAAAGATATTAAAAAACACCGTATAACTCTAAATTATCATCTATACATATTTTGTTACCATACCAGAATATATGAAATTCATCTTAGATGTAAACCTACCCACCGCTATCAACGTTCCAAGTTCCTAAGATGAAAAAAATCGTAATTTACACATCATTAAGATCACAATTTTGATGATAACCCAAACTTGCGACGTTAGATATACTTCAAAAATAAGGTACATTCGGAATGACTTTCCACGTGCTTAAGAGTTTCTTTCTAATACTTAAAAACTCTTCTTAAGCACTTAGAAAGTCGTTCCTAAGAACCTTATCGAACTTTCTATTGACAAACGTTATAGGGTCATAATTTTCTCGAGCCGAGTGAGAGAACTATATAAAATAATAATAACAATGGAATTTTAAGGAAGCCCAGTTTGCCCACATAGGCAAATGATGAGAGAATTTCAAGCTCTTAATGCCACTCGGTCTTGCCATGAGATCTTCCTTTTTCCTGCTCTGTTTGATCCATTGCCAACATTCCTACACATCGACGACACCATCAAGTCACTGTTCTTCGCATCGACTTCGCTTCTCGAACAGATATTCTTCAGCTCGTCGTCGTCCGCCGTTCTTAGTGGTTCGAAACCCGCCTGCAATTCTTCTTCCTCCCTCTGAAGCAAGAAACATATGTTAAAGAACTGATAGCAAATGTATTAAACTATAAGAAGCAAGATTCGGAGTCATCATAGGTACCGAGATCTGGTTAAGATCGAACACCGGGGTCATGTTCGTATTGGTAGCAACTTCATGTGCTCTGTATACTCTCTCTTTCTGGCTAACAACAGGAAAATAATGGAGTACATTCATTTCCTTCTTGCTGCACATCCTTGACTTCTGGTTTACGTCGCAAACCAACCGAGCTTTTCGAGTGGTGGCTTCCGTCCCATCGGAGATTCCTCCCCTTCGGTTTAAGTTACGAGCTTCTCTTTTTTGAGAACGATTTTCTTTCTTTGAGACGGGAGGTCGGATTTTAAGGTTCTGTGGCAGCTTGAAACCAAGCTTTGGTTGAGTTTCAGGGTGGTTCTTCAAGAGTTCATATTTATGCCTCAAAAAGCTAAAGGAGAATGGAAATAAACATGGCTCAATTCACAACATTAACAGATTCCTCACAGAAATTCAACATCAAAGGAGAAGAATGGTTCTAAACTATACCGAACTTCAGCCAAAAGGGTCAACTTTTTCTGCTTCAAGATCAACAGTTTCTCCTTCGTGGCTTCTGTTTCCTGAAATGAAAATGATTCAATTGGTCAAGTTCTATATGAAGTTTCTCCGAGTTATGCTAAGTGCCCGAGCGCCCTGCTAAAGAGGCCTAGTTCTAAATTTGAAGTTATAACTTATGGACGGTAGATTGTAACATTTGTAGTTATTCGTAACTCGACTAATCTCACTCGACGAGATCAAGTAACCCTATAACTTGTACCTCGACTAATTTAGACTAGGCCCGCCCCACAAGAGAGGCTAGTTTAAATTTGAAGTTATAACTTATAGACGAAACATTCCTACTTACTCGTACCTCAACTAATTTAGACTAGGCCTTGCTAGAGAGACCTAGTCTAAATTTGAAGTAATAACTTATAAACGATAGATTGAAACATTTGTAGTTATAGTTACTTGTATCTTGATTAATCTCACTCGACGAGATCACCTAGACTATTTAGACTAGGCCTTGCTAGAGAGGCCTAGTCTAAATTTGAAGTTAGGTAGATTGAAACCTTTGTAATTAGGTGTATCTTGATTAATCTCACTCGACGAGATCAAGAAAGTAACCTAACTCGTACCTAGACTATTTAGACTAGGCCTTGTTAGAGAGGGGCCTAGTCTAAATTTGGAGTTATAACGTGACTAGTCTAAATTTGGAGTTATAACGTGACTAGTCTAAATTTGAAGTTATAACGTGACTAGTCTAAATTTGAAGTTATAACGTGACTAGTCTAAATTTGAAGTTATAACGTGACTAGGCTAAATTTGAAGTTATAACGTGACTAGGCTTGCTAGAAGGCTTGCTAGAGAGGCCTAGTCTTGATTTGAAGTTATAACGTAGACTAAGTTTGCTAGAAAGGCCTAGGCCTAGTCTTGATTTGAAGTTATAACGTAGACTAAGTTTGCTAGAAAGGCCTAGTCTAAATTTGAAGTTATAACTTATAGACGGTAGATTGAAACATTTGTAGTTATTCGTACCTCGACTAATCTCACTCACTCGACGAGATCAAAAAATAACCCTATAACTCGTACCTAGACTAGTTTAGACTAGGCCCCGCTAGAGAGGCCTAGTCTAAATTTGAAGTTATAAATTATAGACGGTAGATTGAAACGTTTGTAGTAACTCGTACCTCGACTAATCTCACCCGACGAGATCAAAAGAGTAACCCTATAACTTGTACCTCAACAAATTTAGTCTAAATGGAAACATTTGTAGTTACTCGTACCTTGACTAATCTCACCCGACGAGATCAAAAAAGTAACCCTATAACTTGTACCTCAACAAATTTAGTCTAGATGGAAATACTCGTACCTCGACTAATCTCACCCGACGAGATCAAAAAAGTAACCCTACAACTTGTACCTCAACAAATTTAGTCTAGATGGAAACATTTGTAGTTACTCGTACCTCGACTAATCTCACCCGACGAGATCAAAAAAGTAACCCTATAACTTGTACCTCAACTAATTTAGTCGAGATGGAAACATTTGTATACTCATACCTCAACTAATCTCAATCGAGATCAAAAAAGTAACCCTATAACTAGTACTTCAACTAATTTAGACTAGGCCTCTCTAAAATACTTACTCCTACCTCGACTCTTGACGAGATTAAAAAACTAACCAACCCTATAACTCGTACTTCAACTAATTTAGACTAGGCCTCTCTAAAATACTTACTCCTACCTCGACTCTTGACGAGATTAAAAAACTAACCAACCCTATAACTCGTACCTCGACTAATTTAGACTAAGGCCCGTGAGAGGCCTAGTCTAAATTTGAAGTTAGATGGTAGTTTGAAACATTCATAGTTTGACTTGTACCTCGACTAATCTCGCTCGACAGATAAGAAAACTAACCCTATAACTCTTACCTCGACTAATTTAGACTAGGCCCCGCTAGAGAGGCCTAGTCTAAAATTGAATTTATAACTTATGAACATTTAAAACATTCATAGTTCCTCGTATCTCGACTAATCTCACCCGATGAAATCAAAAAAACTAACCCTATAACATGTTTATTCTCCCATGTAACTTGCCATCACGATATGAACACGTGATCACAAAGTCGTATGAACTTACAACTTGTAGGCAATTACAGAAGGCAAATTATCTCAAGAAGCCACCATGATTTGAACACTAAACACAAAACAAAACACATGGAATGGTTCGAATGTTTAACCTTTTGGTCGAGGATATATGCATCAGTTGAGGTGCTCGGGCCAGGGCCAGGATACATACAAATTTGTCCAATTCTAAGGTTGTTTTAGCATTCAAAGACACAAAAAATTAACACAAACATCAAAAGCAATCAAAAGCAATATTTCAGTAATTCACAATTTTCTCAGCAGCCAAATAAAATCTCAAAGCCTCTTGCGCTCTATTCAAATCTTCATCGTTTCTAAAACCAGAGACAAACAATTCCTAATATCTCAGACCAAATTCAGCAGCGAATCAACAAGAAAAAAACAACAATAATCGAAGAACAAGAAGTGGTAAAGATGAAACATATGAAAAGAAGAGATCAAAACAGGGGAAAAAATGCATAAAAGAACATATTACATTGTGCAGCTCTGCGTAATCCTGCAAGAGACCTGTATGATTGATTCCGATCATCGGTGTCTGGAACAAACCGCGCGCCTCCGGTTTTGGAGGTTTGTTGATCCGATTGAAAGAGAGGAAATGGAAAGGATGGGAGAAAGAGAAGAGAGAATGGAGGGATTGAAGAAGAAGTTAACCTAGAAGAAAACGAAAAACAGAGGGGGGATTGAGGGAAGAGAGAGAGAGATGGAAGGATTTCGTTTGGTTGATTTACGGATTTGATGGGGATGGAAATTGGTTTGGACCAACGGGGCCATCGATGAGAGAGAGAGAGAAGAGGATTGTTGTGGAGATATTTGATGGGTGAAAAATGTGAGAGAGTATATGGAATTCACTGAATTTGTGTTTGTGTGCGTTAATGGCGTTTGCAGATCATGTCTTTGCTTTGCTTTGCTTTGCTTTGCAGATCATTTCCTCTCCCTCTCCCTCTCTCCCTCTCTCCCTCTCCCTCTCCCTCTCCCTCTCCCTCTCCCTCTCTCTCTCTCTCTCTCTCCCAAAATCCCCCCCCTCTCTCTCTCTCCCAAAATCCCTCTCCCCCCCTCTCTCTCTCCCCCAAAATTCTCTCCCCCCCTCTCT
>NW_019268528.1:2499210-2523321 GCF_002738365.1 Cucurbita moschata
CCCCCTCTCTCTCTCCCCCCCTCTCTCCTCAATCCCTCTCTCTCTCTCTCCCAAAATCCATCTCTCTTTCCCTCCCAAAATCCATCTCTCTCTCTCCCAAAATCCATCTCTCTTTCCCTCCCAAAATCCATCTCTCTCTCTCCCAAAATCCATATCTCTCTCTCTCCCAAAATCCCTCTCTCTCTCTCTCTCTCCTCAATCCCTCTCTCTCACTCAAAATCCATCTCTCTCTTTCCCTCCCAAAATCCATATCACTCTCTCCTCAATACATCTCTCTCTTTCTCTCCCAAAATCCATCTCTCTCCTTCCCTCTCTCTCAAAAGTCATTTCTCTCCCTCCCTCCCTCTCTCTCTCTTCCTTCTCAAAGCCCATTTCTCTCTCTCCCTCTCAAAAGTCTCAAAAGGTGGGTGGGTGAAATCTTACGACCCAAATAAAAAAATATATTTTAAATCCACTATTGTCCATGTTATTAATAGACATTTCCTTCCATACCTCTCATCATTATCATGGTAAATGGTTAGATAATTATCTCTATTTTGTTTTATCTCTTCATCCATATCCTCTTACTCCCATTGTGTATAGTTTACAATAAGAAGTAAGAAAAATAATGGAACCATCAACAGGCCTTAGGAACAATGTCGTACACATCTATAGTTGAGTGATAGTTGAGAAGATATGTCGAGAATTCGGATCATAGTTGGGAGAAAATAAGAAAAGCATGGACATTACTTCTTTCTTCTGCTTTCAAGACTCAACGCCGGTCTCTGATCTTTCCTTTCTTATAGAGTCTTTCCTGATTGTGAAGGGGCAAAGCCTGAGACCGAATTGGAGAGGTGATTAAGTTTACTGTTCCAGAAGAAATAGGTGAAGGTTCGGGTTCTGGAGGGAACTGGCTTACAGGAGACCTTTCATGGTGGATATCTTCCGCTTGGGAGACTTGGCACACGACTCTGTCCGGGAGCAAATTGGCGAACTCTTAATGGGTTTGTTGAATCTTGATTTGAAAAGAGATTCATTCGGCTGAACAGGAAGTCAAGACTCTCGATTCATTCATATTATGATCGATTTATAAGGTTTTCCAATGATCAAAATAATTCTTTGTTGGCCTTTTTTTGTATTTAGTGATTCATGAATTGTAAATACTCGTGCTACTGTAATGAAACATGCCTACCATTCAATATAGTAACATTTTGTAATGGTATAACTATAGTTGCAATTTTACTAAACATAAGAACCAAATAAATAATAATAATAAAAATGAGGAGCAAAATAAAATTAAAGTTGAATCAAGTTGAGGTAGTTTCATAGCTTAGAGAAACAAAACAATGTTGACTATAACATTATTTTAGTTAAATTATGAGTATATATACTTTCAAAATTGTTCCAAATTAATGTATTCAATAAGCCTATAAAATTGAGTTGTGTCTATTAGGATATTAAGCTTTCTCAGTTAAGATGTATTAAACACATTGTATTTAGAGACCATCTAAAAATAAATCTGAAAAGTTTAAAGGACCAATTAAGTACGTACATTTTGAAGTTCAAGAAACTATTACCCACGAACATGAAAGAGAACTAACAAAATAACCTACTAAAATACGCTAGCCAATCCTTCACGGTACAAATAGGACGAGAACAATTTGACCATATAGAACTATAAATTATAGCTTCGAACATGTTCATCGACATTCTCGATTCATGCTACGAAAAACCGTTCTCGAACCAAAATGGAGACGATAATTAAGGAAATATATTCACAATATCTTGTTTTACCCTTCTCAAGCCAAATGCAGTCCCTTACTCTTTCTTATATCGTCAAAGGCTTGTTTATGGCTAAGCCAACCACTCTAACTTGTACAAAGCTACTAGCTTTGGGTTAGTTGGTTGTATGGCTGCTACAGGCAAGCCTTTTTCTCCATAAAAAGAGCAAGTAAAGGATAATTTAGTACTAACGAAGTAAGATGGGAATATATTAACTAAATAAACGGCCAACTTACTAGAGGTTCTCGAGGCTCTCGAGACTCTCGAGACTTCGGCTGTGAACCATGCACCTCCTACGATTTTGAAAATCCATTTTCGACTATGAAAAGCTTGAAAAGTATTTAGAAAGTCATTCTAAACCGCCCTACCGCTAATCAACGGGCAATACCTGTTGTCGACCGTTCCTCTTCTTTTGTCCAGTTATCTACATCTGCATCTCTCTCAGGTTTCTTGAAAGCTAAAATGGCCTCCCTGTCCAAGTTTGATCAGGTTGTTGAAGATTTGCTTGGTGTTTCTTCCCATTCAAATGAGCAACCATCACGCCTGCAGCATAAGCACCAACTTTGCACTTTTTACACCAAAACTTAAACTTCTTTTTCGCCGCAAGAAGGTCCTCAGTGGTAAAGTTTTGCCCAAACACTGCCTGGTTCTGTTGCAAATTCAAAAGGTTCTGCAGGTTCTGGTTCTGCAAGTTCTGTTGCGTATTATCCTCGTTTTCGCCTGATTTCAAAAGGTTCTGCAGGTTCTGTTGCTCATCCTCCTCTTCGTCACCTGATTCCAGAATGTTTTGCAGGTTCTGTTGCTTATTATCGTCCTCTATTTCACCTGAATTCAGAAAGTTCTGCAGGTTAGGGTTATGCAGGCTCTGTTGATTATTATCCTCCCCGTCATCTGATTTCGGAAAGTTCTGCAGGTTCGGGTTATGCAGGCTCTGTTGTTTATTATCCTCCCCGTCATCTGATTTTGGAAAGTTCTGCAGGTTCGGTTTATGCAGGCTCTGTTGATTATTATCCTCCCTGTCATCTGATTTCGGAAAGTTCAGCAGGTTCGGGTTATGCAGGCTCTGTTGCTTATTATCCTCCTCGTCATCTGATTTCGGAATGTTCTGCAGGTTCGGTTGCTTATTATCCTCCATGTCGTCTGATTTCAGAAAGTTCTGCAGGTTCTCTTGCTTATCATCCTCTTTTTCACCTGATTTCAGAAGGTTCTCCAGGTTATTGTTCTGGTTCTGCTGGTTCTGTTGCTCATTATCCTCTTTGTCATCTGATTCCAGAAAGTTCGGAATTAATGCGTTCGTGACAAAACTACCTTCAGTTTTCTCACCTTGAAGAGTTTCTCCATCTTTCGACTCCTTTAGTTCGATTGCACCTGCAGAGCCAAACGTTTTCTCCAGCTTCATCCTTTTGTTAGATAATGGCTCGGGTGGTGCAGCCTGGAAAAGTTTGCTTGCATTTTGAGCCCTCAGACCAGCTTCTCTGCGCTTGTGCTTCTTGCCATGAAGGTGTTCATTAAAGACCTTTTCGTTTGTCACGGTAACTTGACACAGTGCACAACTCAACTCGCCCTTTGGAGTCTTCTTCATATAAGATGATTGGACGTTGTCGGAAGACGTTGATGCCATCTCGGCCTTTCTCTTTTCTCTAAATACATTTGGGTCGGGTTTTTCCTGCAGCAACATTCTCAAATCCATAGGAATGAACTCTTCTAATTTTAGACCATGTTTGAATTGATTTTCTACATACTTAAAAACTTCTTTTCCTTGCACTTGAAAGAATATATTTTTAAACACTTTGTGCTTAAAAATACATTTTCAGATCTAGAAACACGTTTTAAGTACTTAAAAAGTCATTCCAAGCATGCCCCTAATCCTTCTTAAGTTGTATTTATAAGGTGAAAGCAAATGAATATAGTTCTAACAAGACTTTACAATATCATGAAATGAAGAACCAGAAAGACAGATTCAGCACATCACACACATGAACACTTCTTACAAAGGGCATTTGTTTTGTATGAACCGCAAAATTTCACCGAAATTAAGACATCAAAATCAGATTGCAAACCATTTGACTTGAAGGAAGTTAGTTCACCTACAAAAAGATGTGTAGTATCTTTCTAATTCGTAAATAATGCTATTATTTGAATTGTGATTGCCTAGAATTCCAACCATGTTTGATAATACAAAACTGATCATCAATCATACCTATATAATTAGTACACAAGCGAATGGAAAACTACCTTTTTGTCCCAGTAAATTTAAATAAAAGTTCACATAAATATTTCTACAAGTTTGATTACTTATCTTCCAATATTACAGCCTGTTTTACCCAAAATTGGCAACCTTTAGAATCTAAATTGTCTGCTAGTTTTTACTAAATTGTTTAATCACTATGATAACTAAAATTTGAGATACATATATATTTAATCAGAATAAGTTCTTGAACTTTTAAGTCACTAAAGTTTAATAAATGACTTATAGATACTTAAACTTAGCAGTTTTGTGCTCAATAGATCCTTGAATTTTCAATTTTATGTCGGGTAGGTCTTTGACCTATTCATGAATCTGCTAGATTCAGAAAATTGAAAATGTAGAGTCTATTTTACATAAAGTTTAAGTTCATATCTAATACATAAATTAATTATAAGAAGATTTGAATATATCAAAAATATATTTGATACAAATTGAAAGTTTAGGGACCTATAGACATTTTATAAGCTCAAGAACTTATTAGACACAAAATTGAAAGCTGGAGACCTAATAAACAACAAATTGAAAGTACAAAGCCCTATTAAACACTTTGAAAGTTTAGAAACTAAATATACACAAATCTTAAAATCTTTAAGTTAAAGGGACTAAATTTTTAGTTCAACTATTAAAATACTATTTAAAAGAGTAAAAGTAGACAAAAGTTCAAATCAAACTATCAAATTTAAGAGCAGTTTGGAGATTTATTTGGCAATCAGTATTAGTTTTGAAAATTTTGATTCAGTGACTGGTAAATTCAAGTGCTTGTGTGGATTGAAATCCTTGGTCACAAATTCGTGATTATCAAAAGAAGAACCACATAATTTTCTCTAAAAAAATTGGTCTTTTGGGAACACAACAAGAAAAAAAAGACAATAAAAGCTATAGGGTAAATGAAATAATAAAAACAAAGGGATCGAAACCATAATTAAATCTAAAAAATATCTTTTAACTCCAATTTCAAATCTTAGAAACATTGACCTTTTGAACTGTTCATGAAAAAGAGATCAAACTAGATATTGTAGTTCATTTAAAAAAAATAATAATAAATCAAAATGAACATAGTTTAGCAGTAGACATATACTACATTTTTCGAGGTTAGCTACTATCTCACTTGGAGGTTTGGGTCTATTTGATCGTTAAACCGTCAAAATTGTGTCTAAAAGGTCTATGAACTTTAAAAATGTCTAATAGGTCCCTAAACTTTCAATTCCATAGATGTTTGACATATTTAGAACTTTTAAAGGTTCATTGATCCATTAGATATAAAATTGAATTTTATGTCTGATGGAACACTAACCTTACAATTTTGTTTCTAGACTCAGTCAAACCCGACACTTTCTAAAAGTTTAAGAACGGATATGCATAAAATTGGGAGTGGAAGTGCCTAAGTTGAAGTATGCAAAAACTTATTTAAGGAAAAAAAAGCAATTTTTTAAGAAAAAAGACAGAGCCAAAGGTGGTTGTAAAAGCCCTAAAACATGGCATCTATTCATCATGAAAGTAAAAAGATAGAGATAGAGCCAAACCAGTACAATGAGTTTGTTTTCATCAGGCTGTAGTACTTGACGCTCCCTATAGTGTTCCGCCATAAACGGCTGAACCCGTGGTGGCAATGCCGCTGGACCAAACCCTAGGCATTCGGAACTTTTTGCTTTATCCATTCTCTGCCATTCTTGGAATGATTGCACCATTACCGCCGGTGACGGAGACAGAGAAGGCCCCGCCGCAGCGAATGGCACTCCCCATGGTTGGGGCTGTCGGAAAGGATATCCCACTGACTGCGCAACTTCACGAATCGCTCTCTCTCGTTCGAACAACATCAGTTCTCTCCTCGCATCCTCTTCCAGAAATCGCTGCCGTTCAATCTCCAGCACCAATTTCTCTTGTCTCAATCGCATCAACTCCATCTCGCAGTGCATTACCTCGTTGGTATCGAACGGCGTTCTCAGTGTTGCCATGTTCGTGGTTCGTCCGAGATAGGCGTCTGTTGAATTCAAATCCATCAAATCGAAATCGAAAATCAAGTAAAACCAGAGAAAAGTAATATAAATCCAAGATTCCTCTCTCAAATGCCTTGTATAAGTGCAGCCGCACCTAAAACCGCTTGGGATGATATGTTTGGGGTTTTACAAAGTTGGAATCGCTTCCGTAACCTAAAATAGTAAAGAACCCTAACCAAGCTAGAAAAGGAAAAGCATATATCAAAATTGATCGGTAAAATTTCTTCGCAGTAATATACACAAAGAATAAAAGTTAAACTTCTTTCCCTAAACTTAAAACTCCCATCCAAAATTTAAGAAATTGCAATTAAATTTCTCATCCTAAAACAGGCCAGAATCCCAGCGCATTCAGAAAAAGTTCCACAATTCCAAGGAAAACCATTCACTATCCAAATCATCAAAAAATGGAAGAAATTTCAACCTCTCCAGTCCGCTTGATTTTCACGGAATCCAAACAGAGTAAACATAGAAACAACGCAATGCGAACTAGAAAACAGCTTACAAACAACATAAACCTGGAAATCCTTGCTTAGGTAAACAGAAACCAGGCGGCGGCATAGGAGGAGCACACTGCAGCGGAGGCATAGGAGGAGCACACTGCAGCGGAGGCATAGGAGGAACACACTGCAGCGGAGGCATAGGAGGAGCACACTGAAGCGGCGGCATAGAAGAAGCACACTGCAGCGGCGGTGGCGGAGATCGGGGATCGCCGGCACGGAACTTGAACTCCATGGTCAGAACGCAGAAAAACGAAAGAGGAAAGCGAGGGTTAGGGTTAGGGTTAGGGTTAGGGTTAGGGATTCCGGCGAGCGGCGGAGGGGGAGGCAAAGAAGAAGGAAAGTTGAAGAAGATGAGAAGAAAGAAGGGAGAAAACCTGGATCAACAATCGGCATCCATAGTCATGGAAGTGAATCTCGCCCTCCAAGACAACCAATTTCCTTTTCTCCCCGCATCTCTAAATCAAATATTATTTTATTTCATTTTATTTGCTCAAAAAAAGGGTTTTTTTTTTCCAATTTTTTTCCGTTTTATTTTAAACAAGGAAATTATTTTTAGAATAAAACCATTTTTATCCTTAACTACCATAATTAAAAAATAAATAATAAATAAATAACTATTTTTTAATCAAATTAAATTTTCTACCATTATTTAATGTTAATAACTCAACCCGACCTTTATTTCATCACAAAAAAAAAAAAAGTTTAAATCGGGTGTCCAACCGTACCAGCTGAGTTATAGCCATCGTTGACTGTCTTAGAACTCTCAACTTTTTTCCTCACTCGGGCCTTTGTTACACTCCCTCCAACTCCATTTACCCCACGTTCATTGTTGCTTTGGTTCACCGTTGTCTAATTTTTCGATTCGTCTATTTGACTTTCATTTGCTCGAAAACAAATATTTGGTACTGATTTTGCTCGATTCACGATGCTTAAAAGCTCTTGTTCTTTGCCACTAAATTTAGCCTCGTTTGAGCTTCGATTTAGTCGCTCTGCCTTCAATTGAGAATTGTGCTCGCACCTCTTTGCTGCTCAAATGAGTCAACGACACCCGCCAAACATCCATAGTAAGGTTATGTTTCTTTTCCAAGGAGGTCATCCGACATAGAATTGTTTCAACCAAAACATACTTAATTCTTGAGTTCCTATGATCGAGCCACCAAAAAAGAAGATACACTTTGTTAATACGTGTAGTAACTATCAATTCTTTTTCTCAGTCGACTCTCATTTGAAAATGATTTCGGTTCATTCATGTACTCTTTCTTTATTCGAGCATCACAAGGCCACTAGAGGGTCACCAGCTAACCTCTAGTAACAAAAAGCTTATTATAATTGACTCAAATATGTACTTAGTTGGTTGTGGTTCAAACGCAGGTCACTAGTAACTCACCCATATATGTATCTCTCCCACTTTTATCTCTCACTTCACACCTTGGAGCGCACCGTTCTTATAGAGAGAGATACGATTTCACATCTTCTTAACTCGAAATGGCAAATGGTTGGAGAGAGGAAAGGTTCATTTTTTTAGGGTACCCCGAGAACAGATCCAGTGGAAACGGGGTGGGCCCTGTAGCTCAGAGGATTAAAGAATGTGGCTACGAACCACGGTGTCGAGGGTTTGAATCTCTCCTCACCCACAACCAGTCAAAAAGGGGAAGACTTTTCCCTCTAGGGGTAGAAAAATCATAATCGGGATAGCGAACCCAAAGCTATAGAACTTGGATGGGTCTTTTGTCGGAATGGAATGACATCTTTTTATATTTTCTTTTTGGTTAATGGGTTAAGGGCGGAAATTCAGTTATAAATTAAAGAGTTAATCACATAAAAAATAATCAAAAACATTTTTTTTTTAATTTTAAAAGTTTAATTAATACTATTCCATTTTTCTAAAAGAATAAAAATAATCTTTAAATTAATATCTTTAAATTTAAAAATAAAAAATAAAAAATGGATCACTTTGAAGCATGAATTATTGACGTGGATATAAATAAAATTATAAAAAAATTTGTAAATATAAATAAAGAAAAATGATTATTTTTAACGTGGATATTATAAAATTATAAAAATATGAAATGATAAAACAAGTGGAAGAAGAGTATTGGATGGTCAATCGGTTATAAAAGCAATAACAAAATGCAGTACCTCCGCATTGATTAAATCAACCACTCTCTTCCACAACTCTCTCTGATCTCTCTCGAAGCTCGAAAATGGCGAACGGATGTGAGATCTGCTGCGAGATTCTCATCGCCATCCTCATTCCTCCTCTAGGAGTTTGCCTAAAGCACGGCTGTTGCACGGTAATCTTACTTCTTCTTCAATCTCTCTGTAATTTCCCCCAATCTGAACTCCTGGTGACCTAAAACAGCCGACTTAACTGCTCTCTGATCTAAATCAGATGACGTCGATCTGGATTAGGTTTTGGTTTTCGGTCTAATTTTGTGTGGAAATGGTATAATTGCAGGTGGAATTTTGTCTGTGTTTGATTTTGACTCTTCTCGGTTACATTCCGGGGATCATCTACGCACTCTACGCCATCGTCTACGTCGATCGCGACCAGTTCTTCGACGAGTACAGGCGTCCGCTCTATTCTCAGGCGTCGGCGGTATAGAAACCGGTTTGAATCTCTTCAACTCTGTGTTTAGCCTTTTTCGAATAAGGTTGTTAAACTTTTGGATTGGATTTCATCTACATAGATTTGTTCAACTTTCTGTTTCTTGATTCGGTTGGATTTAGATTTTGTTGAGACACTGTATGGATGTGTGGTCATGAACTTAGACCTAAGATGTTTGGAATAATTTGGATGGCGATGAATGTTGAAACAAATCGGGACTGATGAAATGTCGGCAATGGCGTTTTGAGGTGCCTTTGCGTAGAAATAAATAGTTGAGGCGTCCTTAAAACCTTCATAATTTTGAAATTGCTTTAAAAAATAAAATAAAATAAGAAATTACAAAAGAAGGATACTTAGCAAAATTATGTTGATTTATTTTAAAATTATATAAAATTTTGTATAATTTAAATTATATATTACAATTTGTATAATTTGGATACTTATAAAAAAAATGATTATGAAATAATTCTTTTAAAAAAAAATATAATTTTAGTTTAGACACAAGAAAGTAAGAAAAATAAAAATAAATTAGGCTCAACAAATTATGATGAGATAATAAAATGTCTTAATCAATTAATTTTAAGAATTTTTTTTAGAGATCTAATAACACAAAATTAAAGATTTAAAGATATTATTTTTGTATACTTCTCGAAGTTAAGGAAAAAAAAAAAAATTTGTCGTTCACTATTTAATTTAATCATTTTTTTAAAAGAAAAATTATAAAACTGATTGATTAAAAAAAAATGTTTAAATGAAGCCGACTCTGTATGTATATATATGAAAGAAGGTGGAATAATGGACGTTTTTCATTCTAATTTTTTTTTTCATATTTTTACCTCTCTTATTCGTAAAATATATATATATATATTTTTTTTTTTTACTTTGGGTTAAATTTTTAGATTTGATTCTATTTGTAAATTTTTTTGGTCCGAATCAAGAACTATTCAAAACTTAAACATCTGACATTAATGAAAAAAAATAGTTAGATTTTACGGTAAAGAAATGAATGAGATAAATAGAAATTGAAAATTTAGAATTCAAATTAATACTCAACTTAAAAATAGATTGACTAAGCGTATGTTTTTTTTTTTAATGAAAGTTTTGAATCTCCGAGCTCCAAACAAAACTTGATCTGTCCCTCTCATAAAGTTTTTTTTTTTTTAAATAAAGATAAGAGAAAAAAAAAACAATTATAAACGCATTAATATTTTTATTTTCGACAAAGCAAGTGAGATGGAACATAAAATAAGAAATGAGATTAGAATCAAAGGAGTTGACTCTATTACCAACCTAATTCATTTGTTACAAATTCAGAGTCGAGATTTCAACATTCTACTTAAAAGGAAAAAGGAAAGAAATGAACACTTCTACCGATATCATTTGGCTAAAATACCACAACAATGTTGACGATTGTTGGGAGAGAGTCTCATATTGGCTAACTAAGAAGATGATCATGAGTTAATAAATAAATAATACATCTCAATCGGTACAACGCTTTTTGAGGAAACCAAAAGTAAAGTCACGAGAGCTTATGCTCAAAGTATACAATACCATACCATTGCAAAATGTCGTGGTTTCTAACATGGTATTAGAATCATGCCCTTTAACTTACCATGTCAATAGAATCCTCAAGTGGTGAAGATAAGGTGTGCTTTGTTCGAGAGCTCTAGAGAAAGGAGTCGAACCACGATTAAGGAGAGGTTGGTCGAGAGCTCCATAGACGAAAGGATTGTTGAGAGAGAGTCTCACCGTACTAATTAAGAGGATGATCATGAATTTATAAGTACTCGTAGAGGTCTTTTGGGGCGCATCTCGTCAATGTGAAAGAAAAATAGAACTCTTTTATTATCCTCATAGCTTTCTGTATTCCTAAATTCCTAAGGTCACCCAAGAAATGGCAGAGCCGTCGTGGGCGGAGCTGACGCAGGAGTGCCTAACCAACATCTTCTCTCGGCTAACCATCGAGCAGCGGTGGCGTGGACCCATGCTTGTCTGCAAGCTCTGGCTCCGCGCCGCCACCGACTCCTCTCTCTTTTCCCACTTCGACCTCGAACCCAGGTTCGACTCCACCCCCACCGAGTCCCCAGCCTGGTGGTCGCCCCAATTCGAGGCCAAAATTGATTCCATGCTCCGATCTGCCGTCCAATGGAGCCTTGGATCTCTTTCCCTTATTCGGATCAGACACTGCTCCGATTCATCTCTCCAATTGGTCGCTCAAGGGTAATTAATTCACTTCTTCTTCTTTAAATTTTAATTACAATTATCATGAAGCTTTTATTGTTCAATTAGGGTAAAAGATTTCCTTCATTGTTTGGTGTTTTTCCCTCTTCATCAAGCACTTGGGTTGTGAATTTTATGATCAAGTCAATTAAAAACTATCACTAGATCTTTGCATCTGTTTTAACCAATCAATGTGCAGTTCTTTTAGAATAAAAATTGTTGGATAACACATTCAAGATAGGAACGAACGATTTCTTGTTCTGGAAACATCCTTTTCTTTATTCTCTTTGGTTGGTCCTTTTCTTGTTAGTTGGATATGCAAAACTGTAGCATAACTGTGAATGTTTATATAAATGTGCTATAATATCACGTGAGATCCCACGAGGAACGAAGCATTCCTTATGTGGAAACCTCTCTCTGTGTTTTAAAAACCTCATCCTCTTTGAGCTTTTCCTCAAGGTTTTACAACGCGTCTACTAGGGAGAGGTTTCCACGCCCTTATATGGAATGCTCCCAAGAGCTTGTTTGGATTAACCTTTTAAGGGTTTTAATAAATGTTAATCCAAAAGACTCTGGTCATGAGGTTTGGGGTTTGGATAAAATTGATGGCCTTCAACTTACTTGCATTTTAGGTGTCCAAACCTTGAGGTTCTTTCCATCAAGAGCTGCGCCAATGTTACTGATAGATCAATGGCTAAGATTGCTCTTGGTTGCCAAAAGCTCCAGGAAGTAGATATCAGCTACTGTCATGAAATCTCGAACGTATCTTTGTCGTTAATCGGCAAGCATTGTCCAAATATCAAGACTCTAAAACGAAACTTTTTCAACACACTAGATCCTTCCCAACAAAAAGGAATTGTCCCCGACAGTTATCTAAATGCTTGCCCACAAGATGTGGATTCAGAAGCTGTGGCTATTGCAAAATTCATGCCCAACTTGGAGCACCTGCAACTCTGTTTCTCTAAACTCTCTGCTAAAGCTCTAACTTTGATCTGTAAAGGATGTCCAAATCTCAAGTACTTGGATCTGTTTGGGTGTGTGAACTTGACAAGTCGTGATATCGTGAATGCTACGTCGAATCTGGAGAATTTGGAGATTAGGAAACCGAATTTCTATATTCCGAGGTCGGTCTTTCACACCGAGAGGTATGGCCATTGGAGGTTATACGACGAGAGATTCCAAACAGATATTTTCCGAATTTGATGGAGGTTACAGTCAAATGCAGGGTTAATACTCTCCTAATTCAATGTGTATCAGTGTTGTTTTACTAAGTTGTACAGTTCTTAATTTAGCTGTTCTGTTTCATGACAGTCCCAAATCTGTACTCTCTTTTGAATTTGTATGGTGGCTTGATGCGACATAAGGTTTGTATAACTTATAGTTAACAGCAAATGGGTTTCAGGTTTAACCTTGTACATCCCTTCATGTTATTGTTTCCAAGATTGTTGGAACCATTTTTCTCTGTTCCTCTGAAACTCTTATCTCTCTCCATCAATATCACTGCTCTAAACAATTTTTTATTTCTAAAGCTTTGGTTCATTATATTTGAAATCCTACCTCTCGAGGTGGTCTTAGGATTAGGGAACGCTCAAAGCTCTTGTCTCCTTGATTTTTACAGGTTAAATTACAAGTTTAGTTTATAAACTTTCAGGTTTGTGTCTATTTGGTCACTAAACTTTTAAACTTGTCTTAATGAATTAGATTCTTGATAGACTCAAAAATTTAAAATTTTATTCGAGCCATTAGATACAAATTTGAATTTTATATCAAAAGTATTCTTAAACTTTCTATTTTGTGTCTAATAGAATGGTTTAAAATTTTCCTACGTTTATGAACTAAATTTATGGCCTTCAATTTATTGTGTTTATATTCACGGAGTGTTTGAGTCACAGCTTGCATGCATCTCAACTATTTTCATGTGTCAATAACTATTAATTTTATGATTTAATCAACGTGGGTTAATAGAATGAGTTTGAAAGTAAATAAACTAAAATGGTATTTCAACGTTTAATTTTTTTATTGAAATTATCGAACCAAGCTAACTTCTTAGAAATATGAACTAATTACTCAACTAAAAGCAACAAAATCGACTACCGAAATCAAACTCTTTTGAATAAGCAAATTGATCTGAATCATGAATTTTATGAAACTAAACCAATTAACCTGTGTTACACAAACATCAACTCCACTCCAAGATAATTGTGTTATCGAAATCAAACGTGTTACCGAAATCAAACTCTTTTGAATAAACAAACGGTTATGAAACTACATTTGGTTGCCAAAAAGACTCGATATTAAATTTTAAGTAGGTGGACAACATGACTTGAACTTTTCCTATAAGCCATTTATTATTTTTATTGTTTAAGAATGAAAGTCGAGGAAGGGAAATTCTCTCCAAAGAGTTTTTCATCGAAGAGAAGAAATTCCCAAGAAACACAGAGGAAAGAGTTTCACAGGAATTGTCTTGAGTTCTTGCCAGCCCGTGACAGGAGTGATCGTTGACCCTACCCCTGATTTTTCCTCAGAATTGGAGCGGTCAACTCTCTAAACACGGAAAGGTGTCCCGGCCAACCTATGATAGCTAATAATCACTCTCACTATCCTCTTAGGCACTAAAAGCTAAGTTTGGAGCAAACTAAAAAGTAAGCTCAGAGATATGGATGCTTTTCAAAAGAATGAGTAGCACATCTGATTTCTAAACATTCCTCTAAAAAAATAGGATGAACAACAATCTGGTGCATAAGATTAAACAGGACATTATACATTAAGCTCTCAAATATCTCTATATGCTATAAGTAGATTGAGATTGTTGTGACTAACCCTTCTATTTTTGGCTTAAGCTCGACGCTTCCGAAACTTCGACACGGGCAGAAACTTCATTAACTGCAGCAGGTTTATCTTTTTTCTTCGGGGGTTCTTGAGACTTTTGAAGAACAGCCTTGTTAGGAGCTAGAACAATAAATACATTCCTGTCTCTGAAGTTTTTGGCCTCTTCAGTTGCAAGCTGTGAATAATAAAGTATTGAGCAGGTCAATGGAGAAGAGAGATAATAACAGAAGGTATCATATTTACATTTGAGTAAATAAATAAGGGAGAAGAAGACTCGAACGAAAGAAAAACACTAGAAAAATGTAAAAAAATGAGCCATGTGATCAAAATGTTCTGAATGGGTACCAAGTGTCACGGTCATGCTCGTCCAGGGTGTGTTGCCCGTGGCCGCATTGCCCATGTCATGCCAAACCCTTTATTTAGTTCCATGTTATATTGTTAGTATTTTCTGTTTGTACGACTACTCGGCGAAATCATGTTTAGGTCTGCCAGACCTGAATCGCCCCACAATGTACTATAGGGGATATAACTAGTTGTCAACTTCTCCCCCTGATTTTGTATGACCGTTCGGCGAAATCACGTCTAGGCCACCTGAATCGCCTCAAAATGTACTATAGGAGGATGCGACTAGTTGTCGAATTCTCCCTACCCAAGAAGTTATATGTTATTTAAGTTGTTGGGTTGCCTTTTGCTTGTATGTCATATAACATTGCTTTCAATCTCTCTCAATCTTACTTTCAAAATCTCTCTGTCCCCGTCTTCTAAAACCTTCTTCTCAAATCAAGACTAGAGGCTTGAGCATGTGTTGCCCGGCTGAAGGTGTCGCGAATACAAACTGGCTTGACTCACTTGGTGTTGGGAAGTGAGCGCCACACAATCGCAAAGTCCGCTGCCAAGAAAAGTGCGATTGTGACACCAAGCAACCCCTTCAAATCGTCAAAAAAAGTCGTCTTTGGGGAGAAAAGAAATATCAGGATTTTCAGAGGGGTTAAAGTACTAGCAGGGGAGGTTGATTCCTCGATAAATATCATGCCTCTCTTCGAATTTCCATCGGTATATATTTCTTAATTGTTCCTTAGGCCTTACTTGCTTGACTAGAGCCCCTTCTTATAGATTACTTAGGCTCTTGTTAAGATTTAGAAATGTCAAGGATGGTTGGGAGTCCCACATCAGTTAATTAAGGAGTTGTATCATGGGTTTATAAGGAACAAATCTCCATTGGTACGAGGCCTTTTGGAGAAGCCCAAAAGTAAAGCCATGAGAGCTTATGCTCAAAGTGGACAATATCATACCATTGTGGAGGTCCGTAATTCCTAACAAAAAAGAAAGTGCTTGGTCCAAACCCCATTTTAGCCACCCATCTATGAGATTTTAGATAATAAGATCTCATGAATGAGTTCAAATATTGTAGGTTAGACAGACCGGTCTGTTACAGGCCTGGAAACTCACATGCCACAAACCTTAAGAAAATGGTTAAATTAAACAGGTTTAGAAACTGTTCTCCCTGAAGGTACTAATCGTTTTTCATGGGGTCAGACATCAGAGATAAAATAGTTCAACCAAGTGTCTAAAACTACACTTTCAATTTTCACTTAAAACAATAAGGAGCATCATTTTTCTCTAGTATTGCCATGATGAACAGATATTAAAGGTGGCACAAAACTGATAGAACATGAGTACCTCCCCGAGCTCTTCCTGGAAACGTTTGACAAGCTCAATCGCTATTTTTCTGAACTCGTTTTCACGACCCTTCAAGTTCACTATAACTTTAACCTACAATATTCGTTACAAGATTTCCAAAGTGATGCAAACAAATATAACAATATATTTGGATGCATGAAGAGAAGATAAAAGATATAGAAAAGATTCCTGAAGAAACCTTATCTCCATCTTGCAAAAACTTCTTTGCAGCTCTCAAACGAACAGAGTAATCATGTTGGTCAATTTTATAACTGTGCAATAATAATAGCAACCAGAAGGTTGAGATTGAGAAAAGGAACGTGTGCAGAATTATTTCTGAAATGGCAGCGAAACGCAAGGAACAAAAGCCTCTCATGACTCTTGGCTTTACAGGTTGATTATTGATCTTAGAAGTCATAAGTTCAAGTGACTTTAGGTTGAGAAGAAGAAGAAAAGAAAGGAAAACCTCCAAAAAAACAAAGCAATTGAGGAATGTGTTACCCCATTTTAAGCTCCTTCAAATCCATGCGAGTTGCTAACATTCAAAACCACACATTATTAGTATCTTTCCCCAAATCTGAAAGGTTTGTGAACCAAATAAATTGTGCAGACTCAATTAAGAAAGAGATTCACCAGCACTTTTCTTCTGTTGTTCTCGTTTCTTCTTTTGTAGATCGTACCTATACTTACTGAGAAAGACAGGAAAAGAAAAATCTCAACATAAAAGGAACAAAATTCAACAAGGAAAAACGAATGTGACCCTTTAATTCTCCCAGTGAAAACATAACAATCATCATATTTTTCATTATTTCTCCATCACATTGTACCATGTTTCCATCTCTTTAGTATTTTCATATATTACTTTCTCAAGAACATTTAATTGAAAGTGAAGTATTAATTGAAAATAAATCATCTCAACGGGTTTACTAAAGAACTAGTGTAATCATTAAAGTTCATCAGATTGGCATTGGACTTGAGCAAATACAACTTTTTCCACAAGCAGAGAGGTAATGGGAAGAACAGAGTGAGAAAGTGGCATACCTGTAATCCATTATTCTGACAACCGGAGGATCTGCATCAGGGGATAATACAACCTGAATGGAATAGAAAGAATTAGCTATATCCAACACAAAGCAACAAAATTACATTGTAACAGCTCAAGCCTACCTCTAGCAGATATTATTCTCTTTGGACTTCCCCTCAAGGTTTTAATACGCATCCTCTAGGGAGAGGTTTCACACTCTTATAAGGAATGTTTCGCTCCCCTCTCCAACCAATGTGAGATCACACATCAGTTGGAGAGGAGAACGAAACATTCCTTATAAAAGTGTATAAACATCTCCCAAGTAGACGTGTTTTAAAACCGTGAGGCCGGCGGCATATGTAATGAGCCAAAGCGGACAATATCTGCTAGCAGTGGGCTTAGGTTGTTGCATACATGGTTTCCGAGAAAATAATAGTCCATGACCATCTTTATCCATGTAGTAAACAATACACAGACTGTGAGACGGGTTCGTAAATTGCATCAGCCAAACTTGAGTATGCAGACAACTAAAATGCTGATTGCTGAGAAAGTTTCAAGTCTTGTGTTGACAGATAGAAGTTTCGTTGCCGGTTTACGCCCATATGGAAAGAAATTACAATTTTAAATCGGAGCAAACAGTAAAGTTGGCCTAATACACAACTCTGAAATGAAAAACATTCACCATGCGATGATTCTTCTAGTTATGGATGAACTGCTATAACTTAGAACTACAATTTTCAGTTATAATTACCATAAGCTTTTGATCCCATGCTCAGTTTTATATCGAGACCAGTTTATTGAAGATAAACCAAAGCCCAAGTGGCAATAAACAAGCAGAGAGTGAAAAAGGAATTAAGATTTAAGATCAACATCAACCTGAAGCTAAAAAGCACATTCTCGATTTCATAGTTTCAAAAGAAATATGAGCTATGTATTTTGTGTTGAACATAGCTTTTTGTAGGAAACACTCGCACACTTTATTAACATCAATTTATTAACACCAATCGAGAAGAGATTACAAGACACTCGGTAGAAACTATTGCTGCACTCTGTGATTTGTATTTCTTGGGAATAGAGCGGAAGGGTATTTATACTAAAAGCTATACAATCTATTCCTAAAATATCTAAATCTTTTTCCTAAAATATTTAGGTATCTTGACCGTATCAGGCTAATGATGATATTTCAACATTTTGTCCCCGCATAGCATTAAAGTTTGGATCAAGGTTTCTTTGGAATTCATAGACAAACAATTATTTTAACAACACACGGTACAAGACGACGTACCAAATCGAGTTCGGCATCCTCAGCCATTTGAATCGCCTGGGACTTTGGCACAATTCCAACCTATTCATTTCAAGAAGATTAAATTTCCAAACTAAGGCGCCTCGCATACAAGTTTCGAAATGTTGTAAATGGAAACAGGAAGATAGACAAAAATTGCCTTTCCCCAAGCAAAAGCTATTCAGGCGGAACAAAACACCTACCATATTCTGCTGTTCATCGATAAGCCTCACATTATTCGACCTATACAAATCACTCACAAAAAAACGCAATAAAACAAACAAGAACTCGGAATCAAAAACAAAATTCATTCGTCATGTAACTCTTGCATGTATAAGGCACAAACCTGATGGAGGAAACATCGAGAGCAAGAGAATCTTCAGAGCGCTTAGAACCCGCCGGTCCTGAAGATCGAGGAGCGCCGCCGTATCGAGCAAATACAGAAGTACGAATTGGAGAGGAAACGAGACGCAGAGAGTTGGAGTTGTGAAGGCGGAATCTGAAGGCATTGGATTTGGAGGAGGGGAGGGGTAGAGGGAAAATTGAGGTTCGAAAGGGAGTGGCGGAGGAGGAGGAGGAGGTGGTGGTGGTGGCTGTGGCGGTGGCGGAGGATTGAGATGAGATAGATTTGAAAGGGAAGCGGCCGGAGAGCCCAGCCATAGAGGTTTGAGCTGAGGAAGGGAGCAGTGGAGGGTGTGAATTTGGCGAAAATTAAAGAAATTCGAAAAGAAAATTAAAAAATCTTATCCACAATACTTTTGAAGTTGGACTCTAACCGTTTTCTTCCTTTTTTTTCCGTTGATATTTTCTGATTTTTTAATGTCATTTATTTCAATTTTTATTTGTAATAAAAATAAAATATTAATATGCAATTCCTATTTATTTATTTTTAAATATTAATATTTGTAACTCAATTTCAATAATATATTATATATTAGGGTTAGAAAATAAAAATAATTGTAAAATTAAATAAATAATATATATATATATAATTATATAATTATATTATATTATATTACAGTAAAAAAAAAATAACAGAGAACTCAACTCAATCTAATTACTATTTTAGGTAACCTCGACCATCATTTTATATATATATATATATTTATTTAGTTGAAATTCAACTCAATCGATAACAAAATTCGAACGTACTAATTAAGTTAGATCGATCGAGTTTTTTATACCTCTATTTCTTATCATCATTCCTTAATTGTCATTCAAATGAAGAATTAAATTCAACATAAAACCAATCTAAGAAACTAACCAATATAAAATACTAGTAAATTTGATACCGACAATAGCTAAAGATTAATTTGGATTAATTTGATTGATGAGAAGTTTAAATTTAACATAATAACTCAAATAGTAAAACTCTTAAATAGGATAGGGATCTCGTTAAACTAAATTTTAAAGAAACTTGTAATACAGCTACATTTAATCTTATAAATCTTAGCTACTAATTCGGTAACTACATACTTGGCTATGATGAGACTTTTTAAGTTCATAACATAGTTATATTTAATCTTATAAAATTTAGCTACTAATTCAATAACCACATACCTGGCTATGACGGGACTTTTTCTTTGAGATGCTGAGATCTATTGTTTATTATCCGTAGAAATTTACAGAATCTACAACCGAAACCTCATATACCAAAGTTATTCCTTGTTACGTAATGGCTTATTCCTCTTGCAAGGAGTCGCGTAGTTTTCTCCTCGGAAGAACCCAAATCCTCACTTATATGAAATGATTCATATTCCAAGATATGCGAGGAATCTATTATATATTTACCTAACATAAAAATATGGAATACATCATGAATGGTAGAAAGAATCAGTCTAATGCCTACCGTTATGCTACATGTTTAATATATTCTAAAATCTCGAAAGAGCCTATGTACCATAGATTAATTTTCATTTCTTTCCAAATCTTAGCATCCCGATCAGGCCAAGCACCATAAACTTCGAAGTATTTTCTTCTCAAATCAACGTAACTTTTCTATTTACTTCGAGCAATTTATAATCTCATCTGGATCTTTTGTACCATGAACCAATTTGATCGGATATCTAAATGACAATATTGTTTACTCTTCAAATAAAAAGAATGCAAAGCCTTCCATACATCTTTGCAAGAACATCACCTGGGAACAATGACCTTTCATTGGTGTGTTAGACTTGTTTTGGTTACAAATCATCCAATTGATTGAGATCAAATAAATAAGCAACAACATCACTTTGTGTAGCGAAAACCAACCATACATTTACATCTCATGATTTTCATTTATCGACTGAACTATCACAAACCTTATTCGAGTATTCTAACACGACTAGACTTCCACTCGAAACTAAATAACACGAAAGAATAAGGGGGGGTGAGAGACAAAAAGAAAATGTCCTAACCTCATACATATGAACTAATTGCCATCTTCACTTTCATTTGCATTGCAACACTCCTAT
This sequence comes from Cucurbita moschata, assembly GCF_002738365.1. NCBI lineage: Eukaryota > Viridiplantae > Streptophyta > Magnoliopsida > Cucurbitales > Cucurbitaceae > Cucurbita > Cucurbita moschata. The sequence continues at coordinate 2,519,816 of NW_019268528.1, forward strand.
TGGGGGCTGCTATTGGAATGACCTGCATGTTCTTTCCAATATATATGCAGCTGTATATATATGTATATATATATAAATCAATAAATAAATAAATAAATAATCAAATTTACATTTAAGATGGATGAAGCAAATACAAGTGGCATTTTGGAGGTTACTATGTTGCTGTTAGCTTCGTTGGCGAGGGGTTATGAAGGTAGTGTGGTAGTTATACTTATGGGGAAGAAGATTGAGAGTTGTGTTTTCCAAAGATTGCTTCATTTGAATGAGATGTGTCCTAAGACTATGCTCTTCTACCTGTTTCAATACACAAAACAACACATCAAAATCAAATATAATTCTCAAGAAACCAGTTCAAGCAAGAATTTGGACATTTTCTATCTACATGAAGATGGAGTTTTTGGAGGATAAATATATGGATGTTTGGGAATTGACTACAAAGAGATTTCTTTGATTTTGTTCATGAGAAGTAAAGAATATTGTGTGCTCTAGCTTTTGAACTCAAGGACTCGGTCGTACGACCTGTAGAACAAATCCTGTTCAAGTATGGTCGTTAAAGAAGATTGTGTGCTTAAAACTATTGTTCGCTAAACCAACACGTTTTCGTAAACAAACAAGTCATACAAGGATATTTTCGACATGCCGTTAATAATCTCATGGTTTTTGGAGTAAGAACAACATTACTTGTATATTTATTAAGAGAGTTGAGAAGAAACAACTTTAAAAAGAACAGTAACTTTGAAAATGTTTTCATACAATTTCAGTGAAGAAAGCAGAAAAAGTTTTCATAACATTTCTAAGCGGATCTTGGTAGTCAGCTATTAGTTTCCAAACAGAACAAATTTCAATTTTCTTGTCATTCATAAGCTAAAAAAGATTAAGAAAATCTATATTCTTAGATTAGATAAAGACATTTTCTAGGAAGCTTGCCAAAATGAACTAGCTTTCAAAGTGGTGAACTCTTGATTCACTTTGAACCCACACGTTATGTTATTTCACCGTGAGTTCCTATTCTTATGCAAAATTAGGATTTACATTAAATTTTTTTCATAACCTAAAACAATCTTCAGGAATAACGAAATATTTTACGCAGCTCGTGGAGTAGTGTTGTAGCTCACCGCTAGCAGATATTATCTGCTTTGGCCCGTTACGTATCGCCGTTAGCAAAACGCGTCTACTAGGGAGAGGTTTCCACACTCTTATAAGGGATGCTTCGTTCTCCTATCCAACCGATGTGGAATCTCACAATCCACCCCCCTTGGAGGCTCAGCGTCCTCGCTGGCACATCGCCCAGTGTCTGGCTCTAATACCATTTGTAACAGCCCAAGCTCACCTCTAGCAGATATTGTCCAACTTGGCCCGTTATGTATCATCGTCAGCCTCACGGTTTTAAAACGCGTCTATTAGGGAGAGATTTCCACACCCTTATAAGGGATGCTTCGTTCTCCTCTCTAACCAATGTGGGATCTCACAAGTATCAAGTGAGATTTGTGAGATAAATGGGCCTTCCTAATTCTAAGAGGAGGAAAATATTGTTCTCACCTGCATTGCTGTTGTTGAGGCCAGCAATGATTCACATTCATCTAACATTGCTTTCTCTTGTGAAGCTACGGCCGCAAGTTCCGAAGCCAACCCATTCATTCTCTCCACCTATAATACAGAAGAAGTATCGATAGAAAATGGAGTGTCAAGACAACAATATGTATTTCAAACTGACAGCAGAATTCAAAATATATGCTCAAACCCAAGGACCATAAAGAAATATACTAACTCAATCTGTAAGAGAGTATAGTTAACTAAGCAAAGAAATCAACCGAAGTAAATCATTAGATGACTGAAACGAATAAAATGAAGTTTTCCTTGATGTCAAACATACGCTGATATCTACGACCCTAAGACATGGGGTGTGGTGTAGCAAATGTTGAAAGAACATTTGAGGTAACGGTGTCAGTGGACCGGTTTGGATAGCCTTTCGGCCACGACTGACGCCCACACAACTCATCAATCGAAGATGAAACTAAAAACTGAGCTCAAACTAACCAAACCCCGCCAAAAATCAAAACCAGACTGACTAACTAATTTTCATTTTACAGTCTATGAAAGTTTAAATACTATATTAAGAAACTTACAAAATGTCTATTTTAGCACCCTCAATTTTAAGCAGTAATCATTTTGATCCTTGTTTTTATTACGTTTTTGACAAATTAATGAGACAAGTGTGATTCAAGCCACAAAAGTTAGAGAAGAGCATTGAACGAGTGGAAATTAAATGGGAAAATAGCATAATAAGAACTAAAATAGTCGGCTTTTAGAAAGTTAAAAGAGACTAAAATAGACACTACAAAAGTTAAGGGACCAAAATGAAGCAAACACGAAACACGAAAGTTCAAACCAAAATGGATAGTTTAAAATTTTAGGGACTTTAAAGGGGACAAATTTAAAAGAATAAGGACCAAAATAGAATTTAAACCTTTTATGAATCTGATCATATCAATATTTATTGCTTAAACCAACTTAACTTATTAATTTGGTTGATACTTCTGGGATTTTTTGGTTTTTGTTTGCACCCCACCCCTAAAATGAGGCTCATCTCGAGGGAGTTTGTCAAAATACTTGCATTCTTAAGATGCATCAATTTGTCAATCGCACAAGATGATCTCGAATCCAAATAGGCTGATGTCTCCATTTGTCAAATGAATCTCAAGGGAGTTTCTTTTATAAAGAAAGAAATTGAGCCTTTTGAAGCAAAATAATTGAAAATACAAAGGCATACAAAAACAGACCCAAAGGGAGTTCAAACTCTAGCTAAGTAGAAACAGACTTCAATTCAAAAGGATAAGACCTATTTGATAATTACATAAAGTTCGATACACTAGCATCTACAGAGTCGTTAAACCTAACAATAGTCCAAATCTCTTTCTAGGACCTCAAAACACCTCAAAAAAAATTACGTCATCCTAAAAGCGAAAATTAAAAAAGAAAGAAAAGAAAAGACTTCCCCCATCATAGAATAATAATGTTTAGTGTACGCCAAGCAGATCTCAAGCATATACAAAAATATGATTCCATAAAGACTGAGCATGAGCAAACTTAGAACTCCACAGGAGTGGTCAAACGCAAGTCTACATAAGGTGTACCACAACAATCCCTGCAAAATGCATCTGGATGTGGTCCAAATGATTCACTTTGGCAAACAATTGCCACAAAAAGAACTTGACCTCCTCTGAGATCTTGTCCTTCCAAAGAGACGAGAATGGAGAGGCTCTAGGATAGATGGAGGGACATATAAGAGATTAAAAAAAATCATTAAAAGATTTTTTTCTTTTAAAAGAAAAAACTTCATAAAGATCCCTCAGAAGGGTTGGGAATCCAAAAGTGAAGATCCCCCCCCCCCCCCCCCCCCCCCCCCCCCCCCCCCCCCCCCCCCCCCCCCCCCCCCCCCCCCCCCCCCCCCCCCCCCCCCCCCCCCCCCCCCCCCCCCCCCCCCCCCCCCCCCCCCCCCCCCCCCC
>NW_019268528.1:2523892-2548143 GCF_002738365.1 Cucurbita moschata
CCCCCCCCCCCCCCCCCCCACACACACACACAAACAATGTGGGAGTCTCCCAAGAGAAAAAAGCAAGGGCTGCCACTTCTGGTGTCTCCCTACCCAACAAAGGACAGCGGAAACCCAAACATAAGGAAGAGAACGAACCCGAGGAAGGCATAGCAGAGACCACATAATGCAACCACAAGGTAATTGAGAAGAAATGTATCAAAGTGAGCATAGGCACCGATCAACAATTTTGAAGATTCATTTATAGCACAATCATACACTATAAAAGTCCAGGGAGTTTTTGTTTAGTGAAGTTACCACGACAGTTAAATATTATACAAGTTTTCTTCCAAATTCCTATCTGTGAGTATAATTCATTATCTTTAAGACTCATTCATAACATAATAAACCAATAATAGAAAGTCTCATTACCGAACATGTAAAAGAAACGGGAGAACACATTAAAAAATTATCACTCAACTTCAAAACAATCAGTTAAAACCTCACCTGTGAAAGCAAAGAGCATATGGAGGACGCCATTACTCGCATCACGTTGAGAGCAGAGCCGATTGCACCTTTCAATGATTCAACATCTGCCTGCAAAAGAACAAATCTATACTCTATGAGACTGAAACTAATTCAATAATTGAATATTTCAAATTTGAAAAACTTTTTACAACCTAACATACCGTTGCCCCTGCAGTTAATGGAACTCGGAGAGTGTTTGCTTTAAGATCTAACAATACACCTGACAATGAATTGATATGGTCTCTCTCAAGTGAATCCCATTCATCAAGGTAGGACATCTGGATTTTCATGATTATAATAGTTTACATTATATTTTGACAAAAGTAAAAGTAAAAAAATTAAAAATGAGAACTAAATGTCCTCCAACAAGATAACAAAAAAAAAAAGAAGTCTTTAAAACATTGACCCAAGTAAAAGCAACGAAATAAATCATATCCTAAATTTCTTGTTTCTCTTTACTTTCCTCTTGTAATTAGCTCTCGACACAAAGCAAAATCTTCATCCCCTTAGATAAAATTAAAGACAGGTCTAAAACATTCATGTTATTCAGTGTTATAGATTGACAATGTTCTAAAAAAATTGGGCGTTCACTCAAAAGCTTCACGTATCCTTCTCAGATCAGAAGAGAAAACAATATCAGTTAAATTTGTCTTCAAAGCCAACAACTAGCTCGACAATTTGGAGATATATTATCAATGTAAGAATGGTAAGATAAAATAATTTAGCTATTCTGCATAGTATAGCAAACAATAGCTAAATGCCAAACTAAGAGAATGACCCCAAAATAAGCTATTTCATAAAAAAGTTAGATATATAGAGGGTGGATTGCCCTATCTTTTGACAGCTTTATTGAACTTGTTCTTTTTGCAGTTTTATCCTGGTGTAAATGACATATCCATTAATTTTTACAGCCCCACTCATCTTGTTATCGGATGGAGAAGTTTTGTAATCAACCCTTGGTGGTTTGAAGGCCCTTCCTACCGTTAATATAAATCATGGTATATGAAATTCCGCTGCAGTGTCGATCTACATGTACAGTTCAAGAGAGAACGAACAAATTTTATGCTGAACAGTGAGAATTTTCTAGACAAATCAAAAATCAAAAGGTCACTTTTTCTATCATAGCGTATAAGTTAAAGAAAGGACTTACTTGATCGTTCATGATTTCATTCAGCTTAAGTTCTAGCTTCAGCATATGGAGATCAATTCTATTTCTGGTTACTGAATCCCAAATACGTATCATAGCCTTCCAGACATTACATAGCGTTCTCTGGGCAACCAGAAAAAGGCCAAAATGTTAACTAGTCATCCACGGGGAAGTTGTTACACCATTGACAACTACGAATGAGACACAAAGCACCAATTCGCAGGGAGAACCACAATAAATATCATGAAATAAACAAACACATACAGGATATTTCAATTTCAAAACTAACTTGATAGCAACTGTTTCTTTTTTCTCATACAGATTTTCTATCTATAACCAACTGGAGAAAAAAGAATTTTCTAATACAAAGAAAATATTACTCGGAGTTGAATCACAAGTAATTTAAGTTACTGACACATGTTAAAAGGTATTTACTTCTCCCTATTGAACAGTGGAATGATAGTGCATCAATTTTAGAGTCGTCCAACTGTCAGGATGATTAGGCATCATCCAAAAATGGTTAAAGGGAATTAATCTTAAATATAGGATATAATACATAATATATGAGCTAAATAATAAGAAAGTTTAGCTAAGGGATACAAAATATTATAAGTACCGCAACCTCTAACTCTAAAAGACACAATGTTCTTTTATTACATCAAAAGATGAAGGAGAACCATGTACTTGGTTACAAATATAGCTATATGAGCAAAAGAAAACGTCCCTGGGCGCTGGTGAAAAGTTTATGTAACTTAATAGTTTTAGAACCATACGACCGTCACATTATGATGATAACAACCGTAAGCAAAAAAGGAACTTCAATCAGATAGATAATAAAGAAAAAGTTACTGAATTCTACAAATGTAAGATGCACACCTCTGCATCAACTTTATGCATGTCATGTATAGCTTCTGCTCGTGCATTGGAAAATCTCCATTGCATATATCTATTATATAATAGCCGCAGCTGGTGAGAATCTTCGATATGATTAGCGCCCTTTTTACCCTTAAAATCTGCAATGAAACTGAGCACCGAAGTTGAACTATTGGATTGAATGGAATTAGTTGGTCTGATTCGAGATGGACTGACACCCCTAGGAGGAGGAGTTGATGGCCTTGGCCGGGCTGGACTTGATCCTCTAGAAACAGAGGATGATGGCACTGACGTTCTAATGGGCGAAGGTAGACGCAATCCAGGTAATGTCAAAGACTGAGATCTGACAGCTGGTGTTGATTTTAACCTATCTGGTAAGCCGTTAGAAGCAAGCCTAGGAGTTCCTGGTGCCTGCAGTGAACAATCGTCAACTATATTTGTTTCATCTTCCATTCTAAGAGCATCATGAATTGGAATAATCTTGGAAGAATCATTATCAGAGATCAAGAGTTTATTTATAGAATCAGATAAACTTCTCAACGAAGGTAATCCAATTCCTGGGTGTGGTCTCGGAGAGCTCCGAATTATTTTATCGGTAAGATCCACACTTTGACTTAATGCATTTAATGATATCTTCCTACCAATTCCTGATGCCTGCAATGAACAATCATCAACTGAATTTGTTTCATCTTCCATTCTAAGATCATCATCAAGTGGAAGAATCTTGGAAGAATCATTATCAGATCTCTGCAAGAGTTTGTTTATAGAATCAGATGAAGTTCTTTTCAAGGAAGGTAATCCAATTTCCAGAGGTGGTCCAAGAGAGCTCTGAATTATTTTATCAGTAAGATCCACACTTCGACTTAATGCATTTAATGATATCTTCCTACCAATTCCTGATGCCTGCAATGAACAATCGTCAACTGAATTTGTTTCATCTTCCATTCTAAGACCATCATCAAGTGGAAGAATCCTGGAAGAATCATTATCAGATCTCTGCAAGAGTTTGTTTATTGAATCAGATGAAGTTCTTCTCGATGAAGGTAACCCAATACCTGGAACTGGTCCAAGAGAGCTCCGAATTATTTTATCGGTATGATCCATGCTTCGACTTGATGCATTTAATGATATCTTCCTACCAATTCCAGATGCCTGCAATGAACAATCGTCAACTGAATTTGTTCCATCTTCCATTCTAAGACCATCATCAAGTGGAAGAATCTGGGAAGAATCATTATCAGATCTCTGCAAGAGTTTGTTTATTGGATTAGATGAAGTTCTTCTCGATGAAGGTAACCTAATTCTTGGAAGTGGTTCAGGAAGGCTCTGAATTATTTTATCGGTATGATCCATGCTTTGACTTAATGCATTTAATGATATCTTCCTACCAATTCCTAATGCCTGCAATGAACAATCGTCAACTGAATTTGTTCCATCTTCCATTCTAAGACCATCATCAAGTGGAAGAATCCTGGAAGAATCATTATTAGATCTCGGCAAGAGTTTGTTTATAGAATCAGATGAAGTTCTTCTCAAGCGAAGTGGTCCAGGAGAGCTCCGAATTATTTTATCAGTATGATCCACACTTCGACTTAATGCATTTAATGATATCTTCCTACCAATTCCTGATGCCTGCAATGAACAATCGTCAACTGAATTTGTTCCATCTTCCATTCTAAGACCATCATCAAGTGGAAGAATCCTGGAAGAATCATTATTAGATCTCGGCAAGAGTTTGTTTATAGAATCAGATGAAGTTCTTCTCAAGCGAAGTGGTCCAGGAGAGCTCCGAATTATTTTATCAGTATGATCCACACTTCGACTTAATGCATTTAATGATATCTTCCTACCAATTCCTGATGCCTGCAATGAACAATCGTCAACTGAATTTGTTCCATCTTCCATTCTAAGACCATCATCAAGTGGAAGAATCCTGGAAGAATCATTATTAGATCTCGGCAAGAGTTTGTTTTCTAAGACCATCATCAAGTGGAAGAATCCTGGAAGAATCATTATTAGATCTCGGCAAGAGTTTGTTGATAGAATCAGATGAAGTTCTTCTCAATGAAGGTAACCCAATTCCTGGAAGTGGTCCAAGGGAGCTCCGAATTATTTTATCACTATGATCCACACTTCGACTTAATGTATTTAATGATATCTTCTTACCAATTCCTGATTCATGAAATGAACCATCGTCAACTGAATTTGTTCCATCTTCCATTCTAAGACCATCCTCAAGTGGAAGAATCTTGGAAGAATCATTATTAGATCTCGGCAAGAGTTTGTTTATAGAGTCAGATGAAGTTCTTCTCAATGAAGGTGACCCAATTCCTGGAAGTGGTCCAGGAGAGTTCCGAATTATTTTATCAGTATGATCCACACATCGACTTAATGCATTTAATGATATCTTCTTACCAATTCTTGATGTCTGCAATGAACAATCGCCGACTGAATTTGTTCCATCTTCCATTCTAATACCATCATCAAGTGGAAGAATCCTGGAAGAATCATTATTAGATCTCGGCAAGAGTTTGTTTATAGAATCAGATGAAGTTCTTCTCAATGGAAGTGGTCCAGGAGAGCTCCGAATTATTTTATCTGTATGATCCACGCTTCGACTTAATGCATTTAATGATATCTTCCTACCAATTCCTGATGTCCGCAATGAACCATTGTCAACTGAATTTGTTCCCTCTTCCATTCTAAGACCATCATCAAGTGGAAGAATCCCGGAAGAATCATTATTAGATCTCGGCAAGAGTTTGTTTATAGAATCAGATGAAGTTCTTCTCAATGGAAGTGGTCCAGGAGAGCTCCGAATTATTTTATCTGTATGATCCACGCTTCGACTTAATGCATTTAATGATATCTTCCTACCAATTCCTGATGTCCGCAATGAACCATTGTCAACTGAATTTGTTCCCTCTTCCATTCTAAGACCATCATCAAGTGGAAGAATCCCGGAAGAATCATTATTAGATCTCGGCAAGAGTTTGTTTATAGAATCAGATGAAGTTCTTCTCAATGAAGGTAACCCAATTCCTGAAAGTGGTCTAGGAGAGCTCCGAATTATTTTATCAGTATGATCCCCACTTCGACTTAATGCATTTAATGATATCTTCCTACCAATTCCTGGTGCCTGCAATGAACAATCGTCAACGGAATTTGTTCCATCTTCCATTCTAAGACCATCATCAAGAGGAAGAATCTTGGAAGAATCATTATTAGATCTTGGCAAGAGTTTGTTTATAGAATCAGATGAAGTTCTTCTCAATGAAGGTAACCCAATTCCAGGAAGTGGTCCAGGAGAGCTCCGAATTATTTTATCGGTAAGATCCCCACTTCGACTCAATGCATTTAATGATATCTTCCTACCAATTCTACTCGCCCGCCTCTGATCTATAAGCCGGGTATGCAAGCCATCAATTGGCTTAGAATTCTCCAGCTGGTCAGGCACATTCTTTCCTTTAAGAGGACTCCTCTTTCGCTCTGGTGTAGGTTTCCTTGAAACCATTGGCGTTTCAACCAGTTTGTGAGCGAAATTTGACGACGGCCTCAACGTCCGATCAGAAGGAGATGCAGGGACTGGTTTTTCCTTCTTACTAACAGGAATAGAAATTATGTCAGACTGGAAAGAGACATTCAAACTCCGCATGGTCGAAGGCCATAAACTTTCCGATCGACCGCCTGCTGTTCTCCTTGAAGACAATCTCAAATCAGAAGATAAGTCATGGTCCGAAGTTGATGGACTCGTCGGGGAAGTTGGCGTGGAAGGCCGTTTCCTCTCAGCCGACAGGGCTCTTTTCTGCTCCAATTGGGAGGAAGCAGACAAAGTTCTGGAGGCGTTCGGCGACTGACAGCGCCGAGGTGAGGAAGGGGCTGAGGGAATAGGTGACTTGTATCTAGAACTAACTTCCCTCGTCCGAGAGCGACGAGTGGCGAGTACATTGCTTCTCTCAGCCAGACCCAGTGGAAGCCTTGGGGTTTCCCCTGTTGAATGATTCCTTATTGAATCTGATTCAAATATATCCATCCACACAATCAAAATCAGACCACATCGATGAAAATCTTCATATCAGAACACATCCGGCGATCATGGATTTCTTCACTCATCCCGCAATCAACTGAATAATACCAACTGCAAAAAGGGGAGAAAGTTCTCTGCATCATTTCTGTCACTGCTGCACAACCAAAAGTGAAAACGGTACAGATTGCTAGAGATTATGAAAAGTAAACCCCACAAACAAAAAGAAAAGGAAAGAAAAGCATACATCTTTACACACCCCAGATCTAGCTGAATAAAAATCTGGTAATAACAGCAAAATAACGCAAATGGGTGCTTTCCCTTCAAGAAAACCCCAAACCGAACGAGATCAAGCAATAACAAGGAGGTCAGGAACGCGTTACAGAACATTTGATATAATACAATGGGTAGCGGAAAACAGCGAAAACTGCCACAACACGAATAAGCAGTTACAGTGGGAGGTTGATTTTGGTCGTAAACCACACTTAGCGGTTATGGGGTAGAGGTCCCCTTGGGACTTGAGGGAGACCAGGGCAAGTGGGTTTTAGTCTCTTAAGTGGTGGAATTGTAGGATACGTCCTAAGAGGGAGTGCACTGTAAATGACTTTTAAAATACATTTCGGGCCATGAGTTTTTTCACGGGAAGGCCAAGGTCAGATGGGATGGAAATAGGTTTCACACTTAACCTACTGCCTACTCATCTTCTTTCTCTGTACTCTTTTTCACCAAGAAATGACAGCAGCTTCAAAACTGGCAAAACATAGAAAATCTCTCTCTCTCTCTCTCTCTCTCTCTCTCCCTCTCTCTTCGGCCTTGATGTACGATTGGGTAAAAAGAAGGTTCTATCTAACAACTTCACCTTCATAAATGATCAAAGTTTTAACAAAACTTAAAACTGTTTTTTTCCTTTTGTAATCATGGATTTGTAGATGGTAATTTCAATATACACTTGATTCTGATCTTGAAAAAAAGTTAGGAAAAGCAAATCTTAAGAAAATAGGTTCAAAAATCACTCAAACACAAAAAAACTTCTCTGATTCTTACTCCTAACCTATCTATTTGTTCTTATGTCCAAGTTTACAGACTGTTCAGCAGATAAAATTAAACGACACAATTTGTTTGTGTGCACGAAGTAAAACTTGGTGTTACTATTATAATGGCAGAACTTCGAGGTACAAAAAATTGTCATCCCCATGAGTTCTACAAAAATTTTCAAACAAAATCCGAGAAAGATAAAAACTAAGCAGAAAAATTAGTTACGTAGGATTTAATTGAAGAGTTCTAAAGAGAAAAATCTTCAGAATTCGATTTAGAATCGTGAACTACAACAAAAGAAGAGCGAAATTGGAAACTGTTTACGGGAAAATTTCTCGAAAGAAATTCTCAGAGATAAATCAGAGGTGGGGGATGTCTGTAATTTGAAGGTAACAGATTGTGTTTGATGGAGTAGAGAAAGTCTGGTTTCCTACTGTTCATGACAATCTCTCTGCAGGAAAAGTTAAAAGGAATCTCAGAGATAACCTAAAGGGAGAGATAGAGTTCGTCCGACTCCAAAAACATTCAGAATCTCTTTACTAAAAAACAACGTAATCGACAGTAAGTACCATTAACCAACCGTCTTCAATTAAAACTTTCGCTGTCTTTTTCCTCATTCGGTGATCCACAGAAAGAGGACGAACCAGATGAGCGAACTTCCTCTTTCGATTACAAAATGGATCAAAGAAAGAAAGAAAGGGGAAAAAAAAGCCTCAATTGCGACAAAAAATTGCAATCTCTTAAACCAAAAGCATTTCCAGAATTCCTAAAATTTCAACAACCAAATTATCAATCGATTTACTCAAGAATCTCGAAGCAAAACACAAAAACAACCAGAAATCAAACTCTAGAAAGCGAGTGAGAGATTTCTCACCTACGAACTGAAGCTCCAAACTCCTCTTCCAGTGAAAACAAATCAACCATGAACATGACAACGAAAATCCAAATCACCTCGATCTCTTGAGGAATTCAATCAACCACAACAGGTAAGACGAATCGTCGAAGAGGCAGAGATTGACAGCAAAATCGTCGCCAGCCGTCAGATCGTTGGAAAATTTCAAATTCGTTAGTGGTCGACGGAGAGTGAAAGTAAATCAACGAAATTAATAATAATTAAAAAGAATTTGAAGAAATTTATTGGGAAGAAATGAATTAAGAAACGAAAAATTTAATAATTATCATTAATTATCAAGAGGGAAAAAACGGTTTCAGTTGGAAATTTCGCGGTGGGGACCCGCCGGTGGTCGTTGCTTTGGCGCCACCACCTTTATCAGCTTCGAATTTTTATCATTTTTCTAATTAATAAAAATACTTTTAAAAAAATATTCATTTAAATATTTCAATTATATCCAAACACCTAAAAATAATTTTTTAATACGTCAATAAAATTTTTAAAATAAAAATTTATTAATACTTTTCAAATTTTTTAAATAAATAAAAAATATTGTGCTATATTTTAAAAAATATATCCATAAAATTTTTAAAATAATATTAACAATAATTTTTTTAATTAAAATTTGAAATGACTTTTTAATGTAATAAATAATAAAATTTTTAATAGTAATTGATTTTAGTTCTTCAATTCATAAGTTAAAATTTTCATTATTTATCGAACTATAAAAAAAAATAAAAAAAATCTCAACAACCACCAATTTCCACTTAACACTAACAAAAATTCGTGTTGACGGAGCATAGTTAAACCAATTAAGACATATATATTCTCGACCCAGACATGAAAAAATCGTGTTGATCGAGCATAACTCAACTAATTAAGACATATATATTTCCGACCCAAACATCAAAGTTCATGTTGATCGAGCATAGCTCAACTAATTAAGACATATATATTTCCGACCCAGACATGAAAAATTCATGTTGATCGTGTTGATCAAACATAGTTCAACTGATTAAGACATATGTATTCTTGACCCAGATATCAAAATTCATGTTGATCGAGCATATCTCAACTAACTAAGACATATATTTCTGACCCAGACATGAAAAATTCGTGTTGATCGTGTTGATCGAACATAGTTCAACTGATTAAGACATATATATATTCTCGACCCAGATATCAAAGTTCATGTTGATCGAGAATATCTCAACTAATTAAGACATATATATTTCCGACCCAGACATGAAAAATTTGTGTTGATCGTGTTGATCGAGCATAGTTCAATTGATTAAGACATATATATTCTCGACCCAGATATCAAAGTTCATGTTGATCGAGCATACCTCAACTAATTAAGACATATATATTTCCGACCCAGACATGAAAAATTTGTGTTGATCGTGTTGATCGAGCATAGTTCAATTGATTAAGACATATATATTCTCGACCCAGATATCAAAGTTCATGTTGATCGAGCATACCTCAACTAATTAAGACATATATTTTCGACCCAGACATGAAAAATTTGTGTTGATCGTGTTGATCGAGCATAGTTCAACTGATTAAGACATATATATTCTCGACCCAGATATCAAAGTTCATGTTGATCGAGCATACCTCAACTAATTAAGACATATATTTCCGACCCAGACATGAAAAATTCGTGTTGATCGTGTTGATCGAGCATAGTTAAGACATACATATTCTCGACCCAGATATCAAAGTTCATGTTCATCGAGCATACCTCAACTAATTAAGACATGTATTTCCGACCCAGACATGAAAAATTCGTGTTGATCGTGTTGATCGAGCATAGTTAAGACATACATATTCTCGACCCAGATATCAAAGTTCATGTTCATCGAGCATACCTCAACTAATTAAGACATATATTTCCGACCCAGACATGAAAAATTCGTGTTGATCGTGTTGATCGAGCATAGTTAAGACATACATATTCTCGACCCAGATATCAAAGTTCATGTTCATCGAGCATACCTCAACTAATTAAGACATATATTTCCGACCCAGACATGAAAAATTCGTGTTGATCGTGTTGATCGAGCATAGTTAAGACATACATATTCTCGACCCAGATATCAAAGTTCATGTTCATCGAGCATACCTCAACTAATTAAGACATGTATTTTCGACCCAGACATGAAAAATTCGTGTTGATCGAGCATAGTTAAGACATATATATTCTCGACCCAGATATCAAAGTTCATGTTGATCAAGCATACCTCAACTAATTAAGACATATATTTCCGATCCAGACATGAAAAATTCATGTTGATCGTGTTGATCGAGCATAGTTCAACTGATTAAGATATATATATTCTCGACCCAAATACCAAAGTTCATGTTGATCGAGTATACCTCAACTAATTAAGACATATATTCCCGACCCAGACATGAAAAATTCATGTTGATCAAGCATAGTTCAAACTGATTAAGACATATATATTCTCAACCCAGACATGAAAAAATTCATATTGATCGAACATAATTCAATTAATTAAGACATATATATTCTCGACCCAGACAAGAAAAAATTCAAATTGATCGAGCATAGTTCAACTGATTAAGACATATATATTCTCGACCCAGATATCAAAATTCATGTTGATCGAACATACCTCAATTGATTAAGACATATATTCCCGACCCAGACATGACAAATTCGTGCTGATCGAGCATAGTTCAACTGATTAAAACATATATATTCTCGACCCAAACATGAAAAAATTCGTATTGATCAAGCATAGCTCAACTAATTAAGACATATATATTCTCGATCCAGACACGAAACAGTTCGGGAAGATCGAGCATAGTTCAACTGATTAAGACACTGACCCAGACATGAATTCGAATTTCTCCGATTTCACCCGTTGTTCGATATACGACCAAAAAAAACATCTCACACTCTTACCTTCTAGAAAAAGGCAATAGATTTAGGAATCCATTTTAGGTGCAATGCATTTGAAGCTCACATGCCTTTATGGACAAATCTTTAAAAATAGGGCTTATTAGGGTTTCCACATGCCCATGACTTAGACATTACCTACGTAATGGAACTTTCTTCTCACATTGTGGGTCCTTCATGATCTTTTATGGGTACCCAATTATTTTGTTTTCCTTTTTTGGTTATTATTATTATTTTTTTAATGATTAGCTAACGTGCTTACATAATTCATGTTATCGTTACCGGAAATATTAATTAAAAAAATAGCGGAGAATATAAATTTTAGATTTAAGCACTTTTAATCACCTAAAACACGTAATAAATTAAAATTTGAGAGCTAGTCATGAGTTGATGCTTTTTAGATGTTTTTTTTAGTAATGCTCCTAATGAAATATGTTTAATGTCCCTTTATGATTTTTTCACGAACCCAATGAAGAAAAAGTGAGGATTGAGAGTCCATTGGCCGCTATAGGGACTAGGATCGACGTCTTTCATGACCTGACATTGACATTTCTCCTTTATTAGTGCTAGAAGGGTGTTAGTTAGATAGCATTTTCATCATCCATGTTGCAGGGTTCGTTTTTTTTTACGACGAAACAGTGGAATTGGTTTAGGGTTTAGGCCGTTCTCTTTGACTCGTTTGTAGTTGAGGCACGTTTTTCATTTTTATCATCCACGTTATAGGCTCGTTTAATTGCACTAACAACACGTTAATTGCAATTCTAAATTATAGATTCATGTCCAAACATATTTGCACGTAATTGTTTCCAGTTCAAGTTGCGATTATACCGTCTTAATGCCCTACAACTGATATATGACATGTCTAAGAGAGCTGACTCGACCATAATGTTATAGTCATATGAAATATATCCGTAAATTTAAAATATATATATATATATATATTCCTTAAATTTTCTCATAAATCAATTATTATTTGTTTTGTCCAAAGACAAATAATTAAAAAATAACGTGTATTGGTTTTATTAGAGAAGTCCAAATCTCTAATAAAAAACACTTGTTTTATTTTGTTATCTATTGTCGGTGATTTAAAAAAATTAAACCCAATTTTAAAAATAAAAAAAATAATAAATGTACTTTTTAAAAATTTTATTTTATTTTAGAATTTAGTTAAGAATTCAAATATCTTAAAATATATATATACAAAAATCATGATAAATAAGAACTAAAAGCAAAAAATAAGGCAACTTATTTGAATGGGTTATCCCTAGTAATATTGTCGTACCCTTATTATAATTAGATACGTGGATATTTAAGCAATTAACAAGTTTTCGTTCATTAATTGTAGATCCATTGTAACAACTTAAGCTCACTGCTAGCAGATATTGACCACTTTGACTCGATACGTATCGTAATAATCCTCACGATTTTAAAACACGTCTACTATGGATAGAATCTAGCTCTACTCTGACTAGTGTCCCGCACCGTTCTGTGAGGAGCTCTAATACCATTGTATAACATCTCAAGCCCAAAATAGACATCATTTACTTGTGGTGGGCTTGAGTTTGAGCTGTTACATCAATCCACTCGTAGAGGTACACTTTTATGTACGATAAAATAAGTTGTGTCCATAGATATAATAATTATTAAACAAATCAATAATACACGAGTTAGTTGTAATTACAACAGAGTCAAAAGGTCTATTTTACCCTTGATTTATTCTTTCTCACTCAATCAATTACATCTAGAGTAGATTTTATCAATTCAATATCTTAGTAACAATATTTATTTTTTAAGAAAATTCCAACATAATAATAATAATAATAAGTAACTTTATTTCCACACCTTCCCATTATGATACAAAGATTAATCCAAAGGCTTCTAAAAGGCTATTTTCCATAAATGGTTAAAATGTATGGGCTAAGGGAAATATCTAATTCTAGAGTTTTAATGAAATTTACATTTAACTTTGTTTAAACGGGATTAATTTATCGGTTTAAATATATGTTTTAAAAGAAATTAAAATTATCTATGGACATCTACATTTTTATAGATATTTTTTTCAAGATTTTGGTTCTGACATCTTAAATATTGATAGGAAGATAACGCAAGATCTCATATATACAAACAAACCAAAAAAAATATACGATATTTTACATCAATAAATGTCTTAAAAAAGTCGAGCGTTTTTTAAAAATAATTACAAATGCTAATTTTTTATTAGGATAATTCCAAAGAAAATACTTTGAAAAATGTCTCTAGCTAGCTAAATAGGTAAAAATAAAAAGAAAAAGAAATTAATTTCTTATTATTTAAATTTAGAAAAAATGATATTTAATGGCAATTCAGGTTGGTGGACGTATGCCATTTCCACTCTTATGCAAATGATAATTAAAAATCCTTAACAAAGAAAGTTCCTACCAAACAATGAGTAACAGATAAACAGTCAACTCTAATGAAAGTGTCATATTTATAGTCAACTTTAAGACACTCACGAGATTGATGGCTGAAAATCATATACTACCCACAATAGAGATCAAATTTTCAGTCCTTACCAATTGCCAGAATCAGCGTTACGAGATTGGTAGAAATCGTTTGTGTGAGAGGGGAACGAAATATTCCTTATAAGGGTGTGGATACCTCTCCCTAATAGACGCGTTTTAAGATCGTGAGTTTGAAGGCGATATGTAACGAGTCAAATCAGACAATATCTGCTAGTAGTGGGCTTGGACCGTTATAAATAGTATCAGAGCCAGACACTGAATGATGTGCTAGCGAGAACGCTGGGCCCCTAAAGGAGTGGATTGTGAGATCTTACATCGATTGGATAGGGGAACGAAATGTTTCTTATAAGGGTGTGGAAACCTCTCACTAGTAGACGCGTATTAAACTCGTAGGCTAACAAAGATATGTAACAGGTCAAAGTGGACAACATCCACTAATGATGGGCTTGGATTTGGGCCGTTACAGTTTGGCTGAACAATGTTGATCTCCTCGAACCCATTACCATCTATACAAAGAAGGCAAAAAGATCAAGAATAAAGGTAAAATAAAAATAAACAAACAAATACGATAAAATTGTGTGCGATTCAAAATCAACAACACAAAACAGGTATTGTTCTAGTTATTTATAAATGAGGAATGGGTGCGGGAAAAATCAATAGAAACGACAACCCAAAACAAAATACAAAATAGACATGTTTTAGAACCTTGAGGGAAAGCCCAAGGAGGACAATATCTGCTAGCGGTGGACTTAGGCTGTTACAAATAATATCAAAGTTGGACACCAGGCAATGTGCCAGCGAGGACACTGGCTCTCAAGGAGGGTGGATTGTGAGATCTTACATCGGTTGGAGAGGGAAACGAAACATTTCTTATAAGGGTGTGGAAACCTCTCCCTAGCATACGTGTTAGCATACGTGTTATAAAACCG
This sequence comes from Cucurbita moschata, assembly GCF_002738365.1. Taxonomy (NCBI): domain Eukaryota; kingdom Viridiplantae; phylum Streptophyta; class Magnoliopsida; order Cucurbitales; family Cucurbitaceae; genus Cucurbita; species Cucurbita moschata. The sequence continues at coordinate 2,538,730 of NW_019268528.1, forward strand.
TGAGGCTGACGACGATACGTAATGGGTCAAAACGACTAGCGGTAGACTCGGGCTGTTTCAATTGATTTCTCACCGTATAATCTAATAGCCCAAAGACCAAGGAGATGATAATTGTCCTCTAACCAACCAAGGGAGATTACAAAACATGCATAGACTAAATTGATCGAAGGAGTTGAGTAATAATCAAAATCACAGCATAAAGCTCTACAATCGAAGGCTGTGAACCGTAAATGATTACAAATTCACTAAAATGCCTGTACTTCCCATTATTAAAGAAAGTTTAGAAAGAAAGATTTTTATATTGAGGATTGTTGGGAGTGAGTCCCACGTTGGCAAATTTAGGGTGTGAGTTTATAAGTAAAGGAATACATCTCCATTGGGATGAGACCTTTTGGGGAAGCCCAAAGCAAAGCCATGAGAGCTTATGCTCAAAGTGGACAATATATTACCATTGTGGCTATCGTGATTACTAATATGGTATCAAAGTCATGCCCTAAAACTTAGCCATGACAATAGAATCCTTAAATATCGAACAAAGATTGTGAGCCTTGAAGGTGTAGTCAAAAAGTGACTAAAGTGTCGAACAAAGGGTGTACTTTGTTCGAGGGCTCCAAAGAAAGGAGTCGAGCCTTGATTAAGGGGAGGCTGTTCGAGAGCTCCATAGAGCTCCATAAACCTCAGGGGAGGCTGAGGCTTACAATGTACTTTGTTCGAGGGGAGGATTGTTGGGAGTAAGTCCCACGTTGGATAGTTTAGGGAATGATCATAGGTTTATAAGTAAATGAATACATCTCCATTGGGATGAGGCCTTTTGGGGAAACCCAAAGCAAAGCTATAAGAGCTTATGCTTAAAGTGGACAATATCATACCATTGCTATAAGAATTTAGGCTCAAAGTGGACAATATCATACCATTGCTATAAGAATTTAGGCTCAAAGTGGACAATATCATACCATTGTGGAGTCGTGATTCCTAACACTTTCAAGAAAAATAAAACTCCTAGTCAACTGGGAGGAAAATATATCCTACTTCGAAAGAATTTCCACCCTCATACCAATAAATTATGAACGTAAGTTCTTAGAAAAATAGCAACAGATAGTTTCCACAGTAATTCCTTGTACATTGCTGAAAATGAGTTTCCCGTTTCACCATCAAACTGGCCTCTCTTACTCCAAGTGTTGAAAGCTTTGTTCCACAGTTTAATTTAATGATCACGGAATAACAAGAACATACTAGATCTTCTAGCTTACACAACATTACACGCCATGCTTATGCAATAATTTCGCATCGAAATTATACCTTGTCGTTTAGAAGAACACAAAATTGCATTGGCAATGAAGAATATATGGATACAGTAGTACATAATGACAAGCTAAAATTTAACAATAAGATGATAATGACCGCTACTTGTTCAGTACAAGCTCAGGAAACAAAACGAGTATACTTCAGATGAGAAAATTAATTTTATGACGGACCTTCTTTGAGTTCTCTATACCTATAAATTAAGCCAGTTTGATCGGAGAAATTGCTATAAAAGTATTGTAGCCAGTGATAGAGAGTGATGTGAAGCACTCACCAGCGTTGTCTTGAATCAAGAACTAATGGATCAACACTTCGATAAATCCGGCCTCCACTGCTGCTGTCTGAAACTCACAAACATTCATCCCACTCGTCACACTGTAAATTTTATAAGAAAACGCCTATGAAAGATCCTCGTCTTGTACGTGAAATTACAACCATCCATAAGGAAAATAGAAATGCATACAGAACACAATGCCAGTAACATTCAATCCAGAACTATAATTCCGCTCATCCACAGACAAACTTCATCAATCCACCGAATAATCTCGAGTTCAAGTTCGGAAGTTCATAAAATATAGATAACACAAAAGAAATTCCTAAAATTGATTATACACTAACGAATAATACAGTTAGTCGCTAACCTGAGTGAAGATGAAAACAAAACCTCCAAATTTGCTTCCAGATTAAAAGTGCAGTATACGAATTCTCGAGACTTTGATTTAGCTAACTGGAACACAATTACTTTGAATTCTAACCTGGAAATCGGCGAGACGTCTCTTGATTGGGAAAGTTCGTTCAATCCATCGCCATGAAAGGAAAAGGAACGAGAGCGAGCTCTATGGACGCCTTTGTTGCTCGCGTTTGGAAACTCGGTTGGACTAATCCCACCACGGTTAGGAATAGTATCTTCTCCCGTCTTTTTTTCGTCGACCATTTTAAAATTTTAATTCTATTTAAAATATTAATTTCAATCAGTTAACGTATATTCTCCATTAAAAAGTTTTTATATATACTTACTAATTTTTATTTTTATTTTCAAAATAAATGTTAAAATGTATGCAAAATATTGTGGTAAGCTAAGCTATAATATGTAACGAGGTCGAAGGTTCAAATCTCTAAATAAATGTTAAAAGATCATATACACCAATTATTACGGTGTGACCAAAGTGATCGTACCTCAATTAGTATGTACTCTAGGTTTCGAATAAACGTTAAAAACACAATTATTATATTGTGGCCAAATTTAGTATAGCTTAATTAATAGGTACAAACTTTATCTCTCGAGAGCTTCAAATCTCATAATAAATGTCATTAGTTTCATTAATATTTTAAATTGATCACGACTCTCCACAATGGTATGATATGCTCCACTTTGAGCATAAACTCTCGTGACTTGTTTTTTGCTTCCCCAAAATACCTCATATCAAGATGTAGAGAGTATTATTTCATTATAAACACATGATCATTTCCTAAGATTTTCGTCATTCAACAAGTAGCACGTTTCATAATACTCATAAAGTAACATTAAAAAGTTAATATATAATATATGATATGTTAATAGACCATTTTTATCCGTACATTGATGGTAAGATTTTTTTTTTAACTTATTTTATAAAGATAAAATGTGTTAATGTTACTTTTAAAATATCGTTTTTGTCCCTATATTAATGGTAATATTTTTTTAAACTTATTTTATAAAGATAAAATGTATTAATGTTACTTTTAAAATACCATTTTTGTCCATATATCGATGGTAAGATTTTTTAAAACTTCTTAAGATAAAATGTGTTAATGTTACTTTTAAAATACGGTTCTTGTCCATATATTGATGGTAAGATTTTTTTTAAACTCTTTTTATTAAAGATAAAATGTGTTAATGTTAATTTTCAAATTCCGTTTTTGTCCCTAGATCGATGGTAAATTTTTTTTAAACTTCTTTTATAAAGATAATGTGTTAATGTTACTTTTAAAATACCGTTTTTGTCCCTAGATCGATGGTAAGATTTTTAAAACTTCTCTAAAAATAAAATATATTAATGTTACTTTTAAAAGTTTACCGGTATTCTTTTAAAAATATAATATTAATGGTAACGGTAAGGATATTTTTTAATTTTTTTTAAATTAAGAGGTATATTTAATTTTAGGAATATATAATTATGTTTATGGGTATTTTTTTTTAAATAAAATATAAATTATAGGATGTGTATATAAAATTTAAATTTTCTTTATATTTAACGAAATTGCAAAAAAAAAAAAAATCAGAATTCGGGCAGGAGGTTTAAGAGGGGTTTCGTCGTCCTTTGTCTGGAAGAGAATTCTCTTCCTCAATGCCGTAATTTTATCTTCTTCAGAATAATGACAGCGGCAGCAGCCTCCTTCTTCCCAGCTCTTCAAGCTCCGATTTATGGCGGCAATGCATGGAGGAAGCCCGCCACGAGATGCAACTGCGAGAGAAAAACCTACTCAGCCTTCAACTCTCTCTCTAATTCCCTTCGTTCTTCTGTTTCTTTCCCCATAAACTTCGATTCCTCCGCCCAGCCACTTCGTCTTCAACCTTTAGCTGATTCAGTTCAGGAAAATTTCACAGAAACCCTCGATGGTTCCATGAATTTGCAGGTACCAATGAGCGGAATTCACCATATTACTCAGGGGGAACCTTGCCAAAGAATCTTCATCCGGGATCCGCCATGGATAGGTTCCTTGTTCCTGAAGGGGCTTTATAAAAGCGTCGAGAAGGAAGTGAAGTTAGAATTTAAAGAAATTGGGAAGAGGAAGTATAATTTGCTGAGGAGGCGGCAGATTAAGGCGGAGACAGAGGCCTGGGAGAAGATGGCTGAGGAATACAAGGAGTTAGAGCGAGAAATGTGCGAGAAAAAATTAGCTCCGAATTTGCCTTATGTGAAGACGTTGTTTTTGGGTTGGTTTGAGCCATTGAAACAGGCTATAGAGAAGGAGCAAAAAAAGCAGCAGACTAAGAAGCAGAAGGCGGCATTCGCCCCTCATATAGAGTTGTTATCTGCAGATAAGATGGCGGTTATAGTGATGTACAAGATGATGGGATTGTTGATGGTGGCGCAGCAGGATGGCTGTGTTCAGGTCGTTCAGGCTGCGGTTCAGATCGGCGGTGCTATAGAGCAGGAGGTGAGCATTCAAGATTTTGTGCTTTCTTTTAAGATGATTTTTCCAATTGAGCAATAACACCTAGAACTTACTAACTTGTTATAATTAAACACTATTGTTAGAGTCTCTTTTGTGTAACTTGAAAAAAGTGTTCATATAGCAGCCCAAGCCCACCGCTAGTAGATATTGTCTTCTTTGGGCTTTTCCTTTTGAGCTTCCCCTCAAGGTTTTAAAACGTGTTTACTAGCGGTGAGTTTGAGTTGTTACAAATGGTATTAGAGCCAGACACTGGGCGGTGTGCCAGTGAGGACGATGGGCCCCAAGGGGGTGGATTGTGAGATCCCGCATCAGTTGGAGAGGGGAACAAAACATTCCTTATAAGGGTGTGGAAACTTCTCCCTAATAGACGCGTTTTAAAACCTTGAGTGGAATCCCGAAAGGGAAAGCCCAAAGAGGACAATATCTGCTAGCAGTGGGCTTGGGCTGTTACAGCTCAACTCCTTTGGGATAACTCTAAACTACGTTCTTGCCAAGCACATTGTTACAGAGCTGTTTTGCCTAGTTATTCACCGTGCCATCTACGAGCAGACTGCAGATGTATTCAACCTAAGTATTGTACTGAAGTCCCTGGATATTGATATAGGTTCAATTTAATTGCATGCCAAATGATAGATTTTATTTTTCTCTAATTTGACCATCATTTATTTCAAAATGAATCTATTGTCGATTTAATATGGTTCGGAACGAGAGTTTTTGAGTTTACATCACTGTAATTTCACTTTTGTTTTAACGAGTTCTCTAGCAAGAATTGTTGCTATTTTCTCAGTACTTTCTAAGCCATCATCATTAAATTATTGTGCAAAGGGCTTGACTCTTCCTATCAAATTTACCCCAGGTTAGAATTCAGAGCCTTCTGGAGAAGGCTAGGAGTAATCAAAGAACAAAGGTTCCAGGGGATGCTCAGTGTTTGAGCAAGGAGAAAGAGGTACTGAGGAAACGAGTTAATGGTCTAATTAGGAGAAGGAGACTGAAAGAGGTGCAAAAGTTGTTGAAGAAAGAAGAATTTAAGGCTTGGGGTCGAGACACCCAGGCTAAGGTTTGTTGCTTCCATCTATTTTCTTATATGTTTTGATATAATCAATTCAATACCATATTTAAAGGCAGTTATCTACCTGATCAAACTTTGCAGCTAGGAAGCTGTCTGATACAATTGTTAATTGAATCAGCTTTCGTCCAACCTCCAGTTAGCCAGTCACCTGACAGTCCACCTGATATTCGACCTGCATTTTGGCATAGTTTTAAACCTGTTGCGAAAACTCCAGGGTGAGATTTATTTGTCCTGTCCATTTTCTATTTCTTATAGATTGACAGCCAAGGCACCAAGCTAGGGTCCATTTAACCAACCTCCACAGATTTGGTCATTAGATTATGCTCAGGAGGTATTGCTTTAAAGCAATGAGTCAGGGGTATTTGGTGCTGGTGCTTGTCATCCTTCTTTGGGTTTTCTTTTCCTATTCCCCCCTTTTGGAGTCAGTGAGCTGCATGGATGGTTGATGATTGGATTTTAATTCTCGAGTTGAAGAGAAGGCTGCTGCTTGACAGGATCAAGTAGCCAACTCTTTGCATCGTAGCTTTTTCTGGAACAGCTTATCATGCTTCTGCATTTTTTGGTGATTGTAGGCAGAAACTTGTGAAGAAATATGGAGTTATTGAATGTGATCCCATAGTTCTCGCTGGGCTTGACAGAACTGTAAGTTTTTTTTGTTTTCCTCTCTCTCTCTCTCTCTCTCCCTGCCCTTTTTCTTACTAACTTATAATGGCAGATGTCCTCTGAATCATGTTATGTTTTTCTTTGTAGCTACTAAGAGATATTAAGCTTGGAAGATTAAAAGAATAAAGTCACACAAATATGCTTAAATGATTATCATTTTTTGCTTCGTACATACTTGCAGTCTCGCGGGCTTGATGAAGTCAATTTTTTCATTGGATTTCAGAAAAACTGACAACTTTTACAACCCATTGCTATTGGCACTAATGGTACAATAGCGAAAAATTCATTTCACTAAAATGATGGTTAATTAATGTCCAACAACCAAAATATATACCTGTTATGGCTTAACAGCTAATATATGACTTAGGCAGTAGAGAAGTTAGCCCTGCCCTTGACTATATCACTGCAATAAATTGATTATAATGTCACATTTTGGCAATTATTTGAAGTGGTATTATTGCTTCTTTTGCATAAAGAATTCCTCTATGCATAGCAAACTCTTCTTTATGTTGATAAAACTTACATGTGGTTTTATTCGGTACTGTAAACCACTATCGACTGCTGGTGCAGTGCTCTATTTATTGGACTGTATGAATTCATGTGTTAAATGGAAAATTTTCTGCTCCATGAATTTTCTCTTCTAAACTATTATTTTGTCTTTAATCCCATGCAGGCTAAGCAGATGTTAATTCCTTACATCCCTATGTTGGTTCCTCCTAAAAGATGGAAAGGGTATGAAGTAAATTGAATTAATTCACTTTATAATGTATATTTCCTTTAGGGTACTTGCCGTGGTTACTGCTTCAAAAGATGTTTTAAATCTGGCTACTAAGTGATCCCCGAGTGCCTTAAGGCAGCTGTAGTCTGTATCATATCTCATATTAGCTACTAATCATAAATATCTCATGTAAATACTTACAGATATGATAAAGGTGGACACTTATTCTTACCTTCATATGTCATGCGTACTCATGGATCAAGTAGGCAACAAGATGCCATGAAGAACATTTCAGGGAAACAGATGCAGAAAGTATTTGAGGTTTGGAAAGCTCGAAGTCCCCTTTTCAGCAAACTTGGTCGCAAATTTGACTTTCCCCCCTTGTACATTAGATTCATTCCCATTTCCTAGTTTGCATTTATTTATTTATTTATTATTATTTTTTTTTTTTTGACATTTGTGAGTGCTCAAATCAAACTTACAATCTCAAGGGAGAACAAGAGATTTGTCTGACCTTACCACATATTGTTCGCATGGAATTTGTAGGATTTCGATATGTCAGATGGTCTGCCACTATGAAGTTAAAAGTCATTCACCCAAAGTCCCTATAGCTTGAAACTTCAATATTATTTTTCTATTGTCTGAGCTATAAATTTATTTGGCAGTTAACATGCAACAAGTGCCTGCAATGATATAATTACCTTAGTTTATGGTTCTTTTAGAGCATGGGGCCATTTAATAATACGTGAGGAAGTATACTAAGTCCTTTCCTTATGGAAGTACATTGGTAATCTGAATTTGGCCAGACACTTCAGCAGTTTCTATATGAAATATGACAATCTTGTAAATTTTCAATGCCTTATGATTTTTTGTGCTTCTATCATGCATGTAGTTGAGTTAATCTGATATTGTGCTGAAATGGGTTGCTTACAGGCTCTGGATATGCTAGGGAGCACCAAATGGAGGGTGAATAGAAGGGTGCTTAGCGTGATGGAGAGTATTTGGTCTCAAGGTGGCAATGCAGCAGGCCTGGTTGATCGCAAAGATGTAAATTCATGATACTGCCAAAGCAATTCCAACAATTATTATTTCTTGTGAACATGTGTTCTCCTTTTGAAATCTCATATTGGATAATAGGGTATCAGTAACAATATAGTTTAGCTTATTGCCAACTTGGATTTATGTTCATGTGAGCCCATGCTTCCTCTTTCCATATTCTCTTTGCCTAGGTATGGTTATGCTTGCTAGATTATCAATATCATACATAAAATAAAATGTTTTGTAACTTGAATTTCTGATAAGAAAATAGGTCCTTTTATGATAAAATTTCTTGTTTGTATGATAACTGGCTAATAATAGGACAAGGATTCACATGATTTTCTGGTTGCATGCTTATTATGTGGTTGATTTACTCTTCCTTCGTTGGCAAGTAGGTTCCTATTCCAGAGAAGCCTCTGGGGGATTTGACGAAATGGAAACGGAGCATGTGGAAGGCAAAGAAAATCAACCAAGAGTTGCATTCCCAACGATGTGATGTTGAACTTAAGCTTTCGGTAAGATTTATCTTCTAAAGTTGGAATGAGGATAACTTTCCTCAAGTTGGGAAATGTAATATGCTGCCTAGCCTGTTGACTGGACATGAGGTCTGATTAAACGTGCTAAACTGGTTATGCCTTTCCCCCAATAAATATCAATACAGATGTCCTTATAAATGAAGATCAGTTTTTTTTTTTTTTTTGTCAGAATTTTATGACAATCAAATATTGATCCCAATAGCCCTTTCAGTACGTGGATTGATAAATTTTTTTGAAGGCTGTGCCAACCATGGTACTGAAATCTGATTAGTGATTTCCATCCAGTTCCATCTTAATTTTTTTAGAATAAATATGAATATCATATGTAAGTGATTATACTTTCAATTGTGGACATAATTAGTTTTTTTTAAAAAAAACTATATTGAGTTATTTTCCTTGAGTTAGGTTGCTCGCAAAATGAAGGACGAGGAAGGCTTTTATTACCCACATAATCTTGATTTTCGTGGCCGAGCTTACCCAATGCATCCACATCTGAATCATTTGAGTTCTGATCTTTGTCGAGGAGTTCTTGAGTTTGCTGAGGGACGACCTCTAGGAAAGTCTGGTTTACACTGGCTGAAGATACATTTAGCCAATTTATATGCTGGTGGGGTCGAAAAGCTTTCCTATGACAGACGTCTAGCATTTGTGGATGACCATCTGGATAGCATATTTGATTCTGCAAGTAACCCAGTTCATGGAGATCGTTGGTGGTTAGCTGCTGAAGATCCTTTCCAATGTTTGGCTGCTTGTATCAATCTATCCGAAGCCCTAAGAAGCTCATCACCACACACTGTCATTTCCCATCTGCCAATCCATCAGGTAGGTCTCAATCAACACTTGGAAGTAATAGCATAAGTCACAAGCGTAAATTTGTCTCAACTGATGGCCTTTTTTCTTCTGTTTTTTTTTTTTTTTTTTTTTACTCT